>NC_053444.1:40460365-40560210 GCF_007990345.1 Gossypium hirsutum
GAATAGCCATGAGATAGTAAATAGCAACGGAAATAAGCTTGTAGTCCAATCATAAGCATAATAGAACGGTATAACGCATGTGAATGGATAGATTCAGATTACCATGCAAACAATCTAATTTACTCACCACTGCCTCGTCAAATATTTGAAACAAAGATGGACATGTTTTAAGGCATTCAGTCGTCTCACATTGTTCCTACAAACCATGAATAAATTGCGAGTAATAAATCAAATGGTAAACATAATCGTCACAAGTAGGTATTTGAAAAGATTCACATGGTTCACAGAGTTGCATAATCATACCATGCATTAATCGACGGTCTATAGATTCACTCACACATGCATTATCAAAAACAAGAATCTTTTTATCAACCATTAAAACAGATAGATCATCAATAAATAAAATAGGACAGTCAAGCACGTTTCGATCTAAGTGTTCATCAACACGATCTTTATCACTATCCGAGGAGTACAAAAGTGTTTCAAAGGTTTCAAGCATCTTACCTCGATAAGCAGAAGAATAAGGGTCGATTTTACCTTTTTCATTTAAAACAAACCTTCGCTCATCGGGGGCATAGTGTAGTCGAATCTCCGTTGTTAAGTTAACCTTTGTCAAATGGAACTCAAACTTCATGTACAACCACATAAACTGTTTAAGGCACGAATATAAATTGAAAACAAATTTGGAAAATTTCGCTACTTTATTCTCCAAAACAGATTTGGACAAATTCAAGGATTTTACACAAGGTAAATCAAGAGAATAACAAATCACGCTTCTTTTCGTAATGACTTTATCAACCACAATCGAAGAGTAACAATTAATCGGATCAAAATGAGGGGATCTTTTAAGAACTAAGTCACCAAAAGTTTTATCAATAATTTTCAAATCTGCACTGGACTCGGTTTCTAAAATTTCCTTACCTCGCTTACCTTCGGGATCATGTAGTGTGATTTCATCTTTGCCTAAGTTGATCGTATGAAAGCGTCTTTCATTTGAAAGGTATTGAAGTTGAAAGTTATCTTTCGATCTTTCGGGAACCTGAAAAGTAGCAACATAAGAAAAATTCATATCTTGGTTAGTGGAAACATTCCTCACTACCCTTTCCACGTCTTTTTCTTTTGTTTCTTTTCTAATTCATTTTCTCTTCTTTCTTCAATTTCTTTTTCACTCTCAATCTCTTTTTGCTCTTTTTCATTCTCTTTTTCTTTTTCCTCACTTGTTTTAACAGAATTTTTCAGTTTGATTTGGTCCTCATGGACTTGTTCCAGAGTGAGCGGCACTAAGGTGAGTTTCTTTCCTTGATGCTTGAAAGAATACCTATTGGTACGACCATCGTGAGTGACTTTTCGATCCAGTTGCCACGGTTCTCCTAGCAACAAATGGCAGGCTTGAATAGGCATTACGTCGCAAACAACTTCGTCTTGATACTTACCGATAGAAAAGGCGATGCGCACTTGTTGAGTGACCTTAAATTGGCCTTCGTTGCTAAGCCCTTGTAGTTGATAAGGTTGTGGATGCTTGGTAGTGGTTAAGCAGAGCTTTTCCACCATCGTCGTGCTGGCTATGCTCGAGCAACTTTCACCATCAATAATAACTCTACAAAGCTTACCTTGTACGTGGCAGCGAGTATGAAAGAGATGTTCTCGTTGCTGCTCGCTCTTTGGTTTTGCCAAAGATGATTGTCCATGATCATGACTATCATCATCCATTCTAGGGACACGTTGAGGGTTGCACCTATGGGGCTGGTTATCCCTATCTTCCTTAATTGGATCTCGATATTGATGTTTTTGATTCACTCGTACCTCATTCAAAGTAGTATTCAATGCTTGAAGTGTAGCATTTATTTGTGTGATTGCAGCAGTATGTCTGTCTAACTATTGTTGGACTTTCATAAGTGCATCATTATTATCACCTTTAGACATCTTCAAAACCTGTAAAAAATAAACACTCAACACTCAAAAATAAAAGTTAGCAAACCTCACCATTAATCACTCAAAAAGAAAAATCAAATTCTCAATGAGGTCGAATTCAATCTTGTGAGTTCTTTATCAGAGTTTATATCAACCAATTAGAGAGTGTGAACCAAACTACCAAAGAATCCTAATTTGCACTAGGATGCCAAAAACTGACGAGACACCAATTGATTTGTGTTGCACCGAGGAAGAATTGGGCACACGTTTAAATCCTACTAACACAAAAAACAAGAAGGTGTTAGATATTTTAAAGGGAGAATAAAAAGCAAACAAATGAAAACCTACAGCTAAGAATCAATAAAAATTGTTGAAAACAGAAAACCCGAAAAACTGCGGAGTAACTTGACAACTTCGTTCGAGGTGTTCCCGATCTCAAAAAATCACAAAATTAAATCTGGAATGTCTTCAAATATTGAATTTTTGATCTGGAAAATTTGGGCACCAAATTCAACCCGCTGAATATTTTTTTAATTTTTTATTGGATTTTGTCTTTTTTCAATTTTTTGACTTTTTCGACTTATTTTTTGCGGGAAATATTTTTGTATATTCAATAACAGTGCCAAAAATATGTATGTAAAATTTCAGATCAATCAGAAAACGTTTACCCACTCAAATGAATTTTTTTTCGAAAATTTTTCTGGGTAAAACTGCTGTTTGTAATTTAAAAAATAGAGATTAGTTTAGAAATCAACCAAGAATACCCAAAACGCCCAAAATCTGATACCAAATGATACGGGGTTGCGCGCGGACCAAGATCGAGTTGCCAAGTCACGAGAAACTCCTACGAAAACCCTAAACAATTAGATCTGAAACGAAACAGAAAATTAAAAGATTAGATTTTTGAATTTTCAGATCTGAAATAAAATCCCCAAATCAGCAAAGAACCAAATTGAGAATAGAAATAAGTGTTAGGGTTCTTGAAAACCTCAAGGAGATTGTGATTCTGCCCAATTGAACACCAAGATAGTTTTCCCCAAATTTCGGCAATCTAATTTCTCCCAAAAAGAGTATGGATGAATTGGCAAGAACCCTAGAAATTGGGGATTTTTGGGCTAATTCCTTAAGATAGAAAAAGGCTGAAAACACAATAAGAACAGAAAATAAATTAGATAAAGATTCGGCACAAGCAGAAATAAAGAAAGAATTGACAGTAAGAAATTAAAAGATAAGTCCTAAGAAGCCTTGAAATCTCGAAAGATCTCACAACTCCCTTCAAACGGCTCTAATCTCCCCTCCAAAGAATATCAATGGCAAGAAGAAGGTTGAAGATGGCTCCCACAATCACAAGATTGTTAAAACAACTTCTAAAGAAAACTCAAGAGAGAAATCTTGGAGAAAACTCAAAGAAAATTCTGCTCTCAACAAATCTGAAATTTTAATAATAATGATAAGTGTTTAACAAGGTGGACAGCCATGCCTTTAAATAGGCCTTATAACTAGTCCTAATCTAATTAGAAAACTAAAATAAAAAAACTCCTAATTATTTTAATATGGAAATTCGGTCAAAGGTCATTTTATCTGGGACTCTTGGACTGAATATTGACATAAAAATTTAAACTAAGTAAATAAATAAATAAATAAATAAAAATAAAAATAAAACTTTACAACTTGGGCCACTTTGACAATTTGGCCTGATTTTCAACTAAGTATGGATGGATTTCTTGATTGGGCTGGGAATTTGCTTATTGGGCCTCGCCTTCAAGAATTTGGGCTTTTGTGACTTGTATCAATAAGGCACCAACATTGTTTCGCCAAAAGAGCGAAATTGAATAGTTCTAGATCTTTGAAGCCCAATCCACCATTGTCATTACCATTAATGAGTGGCTACCAAGATTTTCTGTAAATCCTTCTTTCATAATCTTTTTGACCCCACCAATAATTTGCTAGAGCTAAATTCATTTGCAAATAAAGTCTTTTAGGGAACTTGAAGCATGGCATGGTATAAGTTAGAATGAAGTAGGCTACAACTTGAATTAAGACCTCTTTCCTACCTATAGAAAGAGTTAGTTTCTTTTACCCTTTAAGTTTAGCAAAAACCCTCCCATAACCATTATCTTTATCTTCCTCCAAAAAGACAGGATTCCCAAATAAATTCTGAGATAAGAAGCTACTAAGATCTTGAGCATATCCTGAAATTGTTGTTTCAAATTATCTACTGTATTAGCACTAAACACCATGATCGATTTATCAAAGTTAACATTTTGACCCAAATTCTTACAATAATCCTAAATAATTATTAGAATTCTTTCACAATTCACATGGTTAGCTTCCAAGAAGAAAAGAGAGTCGTCAACAAAAAAATAAATGAGAAAAGATAGGACACGACTGACTAAGTTTGATCCTATAAACAAACTTAGATTGAACCTTTTGGGAGATGACTCTAGATAAAACATCAACAACAAACAAGAAGAGATAAAGGAACGCTCCCCTTATCTCAGACCTCTAGATAGGGTAACGATTCTACTAGGCTTAGCATTAATTAACAACTTATAAGAAACACTAGTCACACATTTCAAAATCCAATTGGTCCATTTCGAATCAAACCTTATTTTCTTCAAGACCTCCAGTAAAAACCCCCCATTCAACCGTATCGTAGGTCTTATTCATGTCTAACTTGAGTGTAGCCATACTCTTCTTGCCTTTCTTCTTCAACTTTAAGAAGTGAAAATCCACTACTATATTATCATGAATTTGCCAACCACCCACAAATGCACTCTAAAATTATGAGATTAAATCCATCTAAATATTTTCAAACAATTCACCATAGCCTTTGCAATTATTTTATAATAGAAATTGCAAAGGCTAATTGGCCAGAATTGGGACACTAATTCAAGACATTTAGTCTTCGGAATTAGCACACTCTCCATATCATTAATCCCCTTTAGCATGACTCCATCCTTAAAAAATACTTTGTATTTGCAATCACATTTCCCTTGATAATTTCCCAAAAGTTGTGATAGAAAATACCACTGAAACCATATGGCCCGGAAGATTTATAAGAGCCCATTTGGAAAATCGCCTTTTGAATCTCCTCTTCACTTACCTTAGCGATTAGTGAAACATTTATTTATAGAGTAACAAGTGTTGGTAAGCAATCCAAAATATTACCATAGTCACCAGAATCATTACCTCGAAACAGATCACTATAGAACTTGTAAAAGCAGTCCAAAATTTCAACTTCTTTTTCAAGCCATCCTTTATTATGTTTCAATCGTAAAACTTTATTCCTCTATCTCCTTTTCAAAGTTGTACAACGAAATTTTTTTGTGTTTTTGTGGCCTAATTTTAACCAATCCCTTCTAGTTCTTTGAGACCAATAAACCTCTTATTTTTCCCAAGCCTCTTTTAATTTTTCCTTCAAGTCTCTTACATGCTCAAACTCCACACCATTAACAAAACTATTAAAAAAAATTCAATTTCTTTTTTTTTATTTTTGTTGCTTGTGAATATGATGTGCGAATTGTGCAAGTATACACGTCGAATAAGTAATAAAGTGATGAGTAAAATCATCTCCATAGGGATTAGATAGGTAAAATTTGGTCGAGTTATTAGAGTTAATGTAACACCCCTTACCCGTATTCCTTACCGGAACAGAGTATGAGGTATTACTAAATTTTTAAAAATTTTCGACAGCATTTCTACTTATTTTTGCTTAAACCTCCTGCAAATTTAGAACACATTCCAATATACCAACCAATTTCATTTGTATAAACACACATATAGTTTAACTATTAATAAACACTACATTTAAAAAGGGAACCATAACATATATTTACATGATGATCCCACATTACATAAAGTGTCTATACATGCCATAAAATTTCGGAACACTAGTAGTAAAATACCCCAAATGTGAAGGATAGTGTAGATGATTGTCTGACTTCGTTCCAATTTCCGAGTTGTTGGAAGTCACTATAACCAAGAGAAAAATAAAATCGAGTAAGCATATAGCTTAGTAAGTAAACACATGATAAATAAGTAATTACTCCCATAACTACACCAAAATATAAACTTATTCATGAATAACTTTATTGTTTAGGCAATTTCCAGCAAACTGTTTTTCTGCGTCATAGTCGCTAATTTATTTTTATCTGGAGCTACAGGGCTCCAAATTGAGTTCCGTAAATTTTCCCTGAAACTAGACTCATATAACATTCTGCCATAAAATTTCCAGAATTTTTAACCCAGCCAATTAGTACAGTTTATTCATTAAACCTTCCTATGTTTCACTGCCCAACGGTTCTGACCCTTCCTCACTAAAATTTACTTAACTCTCTGTACAAAATTTGAAAAATGGGTTTTCTTGTTTCTAATAAAAATAGACTCAATAAGGATTCCAGGGATATAAATTTCATGCCATAATTATTTTTTTACAATTTTTGGTAATTTTCCAAAGTTAGAACAGGGGATCTCGAAATCAATCCAGCCCTGTTTTAGTAAAATTCAGATATCTCCAAAAATACAACTCTTTTGCTTATTCTATTTCTTTCATATGAAAACAGACACATCCAGCTTCAATTTCATATATTATTCAGCTTCCCATTCATTTTCCACCATTTATGGTGATTTTTCAAAGTTACCCAACTGCTGTTGTTCAACACAGTTTATAATTAAATCGTTCCTTTTTCGTTTTTGATATTTTTTCCCATCTCATACATGGATCGATTTAGTGTCCAACTCAATATTTACCCCATAAAATTTTCCACCATATGGCAATATTCACCTTCCACACTTTTTCGTTGAACACTCGGAATGTTAACCGTTATTGGTGGATCTCGCACTTAGCACCACCACTGAATCGGGGAATCATCACTTAGCAACCCCTCGGGGGAATCAGCACATAGCAACCCCCTTTTCATTTCAAATATACAATGGATATCGCACTTAGCAACCCCTCGGGGGAATCAGCACATAGCAACCCCCTTTCACATTTCAAAGATATGGTGGATATCGCACTTAGCACCACCAATGAACCGGGGAATCAGCACTTAGCAACCCCTCGGGGGAATCAGCACATAGCAACCCCCTTTCACATTTCAAAGATATGGTGGATCACGCACATAGCACCACCCATAAATCGGGGAATCAGCACACAGCAACCCCTTTTATATACAACATACTACGGCTTATTCCGAGTGTTCAACCCATAACCCATATATTGCAACCCTTTATCACCTTTCCCGATTTAACAACATTTTTAGGATATTGCTAAACATTTATTTTAATTCCAAATAAATCTCAACATATATCAAATAATATCAAAATAATACATTAAGTCACGTGTTTACTTACCTCGGTGCAAAATATCGTAATTTTGCACTTTACTCCACTATCTTTTCTTTTCCTCGTTTGATATACTCTTCACGTCTTTCTTGATCTATAATAGCAAATTTAACTCGTTTAAAGTCCACATTTATTAAAATAATCCACCACCCAACTTTTTGAAAATTACAATTTTGCCCCCAAACTTTTGCATAATTACACTTTTGTCCCCAAGCTCGGAAATTAAACTTCATCACTTATTCTTAGATTTTATGACATGCTGAACATTTTTCCCTTCTATGGCAACATCAAATTCTCACTCTAACATACACTTATGAACAATAATTATTTTTACCGATTATGCCTATTTACCCGTTTTCGCTTAAAATCGCTTAGCAAAAGTTGTTTAACATAATTTATAGCTTCATATTCCACCATAAAACAGCAAAATAAACACATTTCACCTATGGGTATTTTTCCAAATATGAGCCCTAACACGAATTATTGCTAGAATAAGCTAAACCGAGTTACGAGGATTCCAAAAATGCGAAGAACATTAAAAACGGGGCTAGGATGCACTTACTATGAGCTTGAGAAAGCAAAGAAACCTTAGCTATGGCTTTCTTCAAATTTCGGCAGCAACTAATGAGGAAGATGATGATTTTTGTCATCTTTTTCCCATTTTATTTTTTTTATTACCAAATGACTAATATGCCCCCACTTAAAAAAATCTATTTCTCTCATTTCTTATGTCTATTTTTGTCCATCAACTAACTAATGGTCTAATTACCACATAAAGACCTCCAATTTAAAATTTCATAACAATTAGACACCTCTAAGATGTAGAACTCAACTTTTGCACTATTTACAATTTAGTCCTTTTGACTAAATTGAGTGCCCAAACGTCGAAATTTTCGAACGAAATTTTTACGAAAATTTTCCGTGAAATTGTAGATCATAAAAATATAATAATAACCATATTTCCCCTCGTCGGATTTGTGGTCCCGAAACCACTATTCTGACTAGGCCCAGAATCGGGCTGTTACAGTTAAGCTTGATTAATGCTAAAGCAAAATAATAGTGAGAATGTAGTGACAAAATGAGAGAATGATGATGTA
Organism: Gossypium hirsutum; assembly: GCF_007990345.1. Classification (NCBI taxonomy): domain Eukaryota; kingdom Viridiplantae; phylum Streptophyta; class Magnoliopsida; order Malvales; family Malvaceae; genus Gossypium; species Gossypium hirsutum. The sequence continues at coordinate 40,468,720 of NC_053444.1, forward strand.
TAAAATATGCAAAACAAATCAAGTAAATGAAACAAGAATGTCATGACAAAGTAAATACAGAAAAGAAGATTAAGGTGTTGCAATGTTGATTAAGATAGCTGGGATTACTGATGCATCTACCTTCTCTAACTATTAATACCACAATAAAGTCTTAAGCATTCTACTGTTCGATAGGTTTCTACAACAGTCTACTTCTTTCGGGAGCAAAACCTTAGGTTACCTCCTCTAAGGTACTATATGTCTATAGACTTGAATTCAGCTACCACTAATATTTTCTACCTTCTTTCATATGAGGTAAGCCTCTATATTTAGAGGTTGCTACGAATAAATAATTTATCATTCACTCATATTATCTAATGTCTATCCAGTTAACCTAACCCTGTCAGCATTAAGTTATCTTTAATAACCTGTTGCATATTCGTCAATACATAGCCTGTATAAAGCATGAAATACCATTGAATAAAACAACAGAATAAATCCAACTTAAATTGTGAACATTAATAAAAATTAAAGGGTTCAGCAAAGTAATCCATAGCCTAAGAGATTTAGCTCATAAATGGGTAAATCGAGTTTGAGTTTAATGCAGTGACCAACATCATCTATAACAATTAAGTTCTAAAGGAAATGCGATAAGAATTAAAGGAGAAAATTCGAGATGATGACTTTCACCTATTCAGGTTCAACACCGGCAGCGTAATGTCTTGCAGCTACCAAAGATGATGCAGTCGTTTTCTCCTTCTTTAGCTGTTTCCCTTCTTAGTCCTTTCCCTTTTTTCTGTCAAAATTTGCTCCTCCTTTTTCTATCTGAAAAAATGCTACCTCTTTTTTCTAGGGTTTTTAGTTTGGCTTTTATATGTTTGACCTTCTAGGGTAGGTCCATCAGCCTATAATCCTTTCTCTCTTTTTCAGGTGGATTTATCTGGTACAAGTACAGCTGGTGCTGAGAACAATTCACATTAAATGTGGACTAGGCATCTTCCAAGTGTTGCTACAACATTTGTGTTGGAAAACTATCTAAAATTTGTCACAGCAAACCTTTAATCATTTACTCATTTTCTTACACTCTACACTTTCCAATCAACACCAAGCAAGTCATTCCCACAAGCAATTAAAAGCAACATGTAATAGCATTTAAGCACAATCCAAGCTCTTTAATGCGATGCTCTAAAAATACTAATGCAATATCTTAAAATGCAACTAAAATCACTTAAGTACAGGAGATTAACTAAGTCTAAGAGCATGAAATATAACTCTTTTCAATAGTTATCAATTTCCTCAATCTGCTTTTTAAAGTTCCCCACATGTGATTTACTCAAAAAAAATTAATTTCATTCTGCAAGAATACAAATAGATTGTCAATTTTCCCAATCCAGTCCACTATATTCCAACTAGATTTGACCGCATTTGTTCACCTAGTACATTTTAACCAAGCAACCTCAAAATAAAACTTTTTGGGGGGTCTTTTATCAGTCCAATTCAAAAAAAATAGCAAAGGTGAATGTTCAAAACCAATCACTAGTAAATTTAAGCCAATCGAATTAAGACAAGTTTGAAACCACTCTAAATTAGCAAGGCCCTATCAACTAATTCCCTAATCACCACATTCTTTCTCACCCCAGACCAAGTAAATTTTTATCTCTTAAAAGGAATTTCATTCAAACCACACTAGATGATCATATCCCTAAAACACTCCATTTTTTTAACTTCCTTCTCTCTACCCCTGTCTTTTTCAAACTCATAAGCAATATCGTTAAAATCCTCTACACACATCCATGCATCCTTAATTCCACAACTCTTATTTTTAAGTATATTTCACACCACCTTTCTATCCTTAAAAATCAAAACTCATTAAACCCAAAATATTCTATATACCTCACTAGTACTACTATTCACAATTCTTGTATTAATGAAGTTCTTACAACTATAAAAATTATTAGCAATCCATCCTCCTTTCCACCAAAGTACTAAACCTCTACTTAATCCCTCTAGTTTAATATACCATGCCTCCTCAAACAGGAACTGTCACACTCCGAAAATTGGCGAATTCGAAAAGATGAGTAAGGTAGGTATGTAAACTGTTGGGTGCATTATGGTAACATAATCCACCACCCTATTAGCCTGACGGCAAGTTAGAGTATTGACACATACTAGTGTTAAAGCACCCGTCCATTGGCAGTATTTAAGGAGTTGATCGCAGTATGTTTCCAAGAGAAGAAAGATTATGCCCAAGAAAGTGCGCACCTATGAAGGGGTACACCCTAGAGTTTTGTTTGAGCACTAAGAGTCTGTCAAGTGTATGAGGAAGCTATGGGAGACTTAACTATATTTAAGATCACACCGAACGTGAGTCACTACCAAGATATGGTATGCTCGATTTGCATGAGTATTGTCCAATTAGATTTTGTATCAGGTTTGGTTGGAAGTTGTTGGGATTCTGTAGTAATAGAAGCGGAGATCAGAGTAAAAAAGCAGAGTAGCGAGATATGTGAAAGGTTTCTTGTACACTAAAATAAGTCAACTAAACAAATCATCATAAGCAACATGGATGACCATTTCTCAACAAGAGTCAATTAGATTAATTTGACCCTCCCCATGACTGGTCAACAGTAAGGTAAACCTTAGCCGAATGTTCTTTTACTTACCCTAGAATTGGTAGGGAAATTAGAGGGACCGAGAGTATATTTATGGGAAGGGGACATTTTAGATGGTTTTTCTATTTTCTTAATTTTCAAGTTCTTCTTTCTAACCTCAACATCCTCTTATTCTTCTTTTTCGTTAAGATCAGACTAAGATATCGTCTAATGAGTAGATAATTTTGCCTTCTGGTAAGTCTTATGGCATCCCACGTTACAACTATAAAAGGGAAGAGTTTTACAGGAAGGCCCTGTATGGGGTTACATGTAGTTGAAATGTTAGTAAAATGTCTGCAATAGGGATTCTAATAGAGATCTTATGATCATTAAGCAGTTGCTGCTACTAGATTAAGAAAGACAATCGAAATAGAAACTTCAGGTTGAAGTAAAGGTAGCTCTCTGGTGAGCCTTTGAACCTGACTCCTGCATGTCATTTTATGTTGATTATGTTATGACTGATGTTCTTGTGAACGAGTATGTATTCTTGTAGAATGATGTAAAAATGTGTACGTGTGTTTTCTGATAAGTATCTGCAAGTACGTAAATGAAGTGAACAATGTGCGGCATGGTATGATGATGTGTGATATACTTGTATGGGGAATTATGTGTTAGAAAGTATGATTCCGTTATAAATATGAATCAAATTTACATAAGTGTCTTTGCTGTGATGAGTTGGCTCATGGAGTCTGGGTAGATGTGATAACTTGTATTGTAGGTGTGAGTATGGTTATTGTTTAATACCTTCCTATTATACAATCTCAATACTAATAAGCTTTATTTGTGATGCCTCTGGTATGGCAGTTTTATTACAAACCAGACTGATAGATCATTGTTCGAACTTATGGGTGAATATGATAAGTGTAAGACTATGTGGGTGAAGTCCCATGACATCATTTGGTAATACGCCAAGATGGCGAAACGATGTAAAACCATGTAAGGTATAGTTGATTAAGGTATCGGTGTATATTAAATTTGCATCATGGGACTAGTTAGTGAACTTATAAGTAATTTGGCATCGATGTACAGTTGATTAAGGTATTATGATTCATGTGAATTGCATATTTGGCTGAAAGTTTGGTATGAATGTGTAAATTAGTTGATTTGAATTTGCAGGTTGATGTTTCATTTAGAAATTTGCAGAATCAGTATGTCACATCATGACATCAGACGTTTGCCATCGTGACGAGACCAAGTTGTCATGCCACGGTGCGACGTCGAGTATTGAGTGCTGCGACGAGGCCTACCTAGTATCTTGCGTCACAACGAGGAACCCCTTGATGTTGCAACGTCAACTCGATGCTTTGGAATCTTTACAGTTCAATTTTAATTCACCTCCGGTTAATTTTAGAGCTTTCGTATAAGACCAAAAAATGATCGTATATTGTATTGTATGATTGTATTGACTGGAATTAATCATTTAATGGTATAAGTTATTTGTAATTTGATCGCAATTGTTCCGACAACGAATACAACACTTTATAGCTTGGACTCGGTGATCGGGTCGTGAACATTCAACTCAACCCTTACTCAGAAAACTATGCCCAATCCTATTCGAAACCAAATTATCATCTATTCTCACCACTGAACTCGACTTATTCCCAATGATTTTAACATTTCTCTTTTATAGCCAATCAAGAAGGAGGCCATGGATTTGAATTCAAAACTGGGTCATAGAGAAATCAATATTCCCAATTGCAACATCCCCTAACCATTTCTGAAACTAAATCGTAGATCCCATCACAAACCAGGGACTTTCCTCAATAGCTCTCTTCATACCTTTCTTACTTTCTTATTATCAGAAGATGCTGCAAAAATATTTTCTTCGATTTCCCTTACACAGCTTCGCCATTCCCCTTGCCAAATACCTTTGAGAGTATTGAGCACTCCCTTCCAATTCAACTCCTTTGTCAAAATTATTTTACCCACCACCATGAACTTAGTAAAAGAAATACTATTAGCATCCCCATCTTCAAACTTAATTGCTAAATCCCCCATTAGATCTAAGAACCCAATGGAGAAAAGAGTAAGATTAAAGTAATCAGCTTAAAAAATGGCATAATTAGTATTTCTTACATTTTGCTGATCATGAAACCTCAATAATGGTATAACCTAGGTATCAAAGGCCAACACACAACATAAACAAACCAAAAAGACACGAAGAAAACCTAACAAAAATTTAAAAAAAAAATGAAAAAGTAAAAGAACCTGAAAAGATAAAAGAGATTACCTGAGATCAAACCCAATCAAGACTCAACAAGGAAGTGATGACACTCATGACGAGGGAAAACCTTATGACGAGAGACTAGAAGGGTTTCATTTTACCTAAACTAAGTAAACATTGGATTTAGATGATAATTAAATAATTTAAAATAATGATACATAAAATATAAATAAATCTAATTTTTGTTTATATTTTAACTAGTTAATATAAATAAGGGTATTTTGATTATTTTTACTTCCAAACGCAAAAGTCAAAAGCATCTAAATCCCAACTTTTGTGTTTGGGTGAAAAAACCATTTTCCAACGCAGTTTTGACCCCAAAAATCAGGCGTTCTTCATTGCTTCTATGGTGGAAAAGCACTTTTGAACCTTAAAGGCAATGAAGAACGAGGTCTATGTTGATTTATACAATCAACCTTACTTTATATAGCATTTAATAAATTTAAAACTTACTAATTAAGTTTTAGTTTAATTGGCATCCTTGCTATTAAAGTAATAAGAATGTGGATCGAGTATGTTTCAATATGTTTTTATACTGATTTAAAGGATAGAGAGAAGTTACGAGTAAATATAGGTATTGTATAAAAAATATTTTTCTGAGTTAAAGAATATTCGTCATAGTTTGTAAAGAGGAAAAAAAGGAAAAAAAAAGGGGAAGGAATTCTATAGATTAAACTTTCCTTATAAATATATCTCAAAGACTACATATTAACACAATCGACTTGTTTGGTTGTAAAAATTAACCCAACGCCTTCTCTAGCATTATTTTCAACTAATTAAAATTTATTTCTTAAAAATGGAAATTTTATATATAATATTTAAACAAAAGATAATCACAACTTTCAATTTTCTTTCAAACATTTTATTCCTATAAAATGAATGCCAAACTTTTTTGAGTTTTATTTTGTGAAATATCTTTCATATAAAAATATTTAATTATTTTGAAGAGAAATATATAATTTATTTAAAATGTTTTATAAAAATAAATAGACTTTTATTAAATCATAAAGTAATACTTAAACATTGATGTTATTATAGCTCATTTTAGTAGAAATGTAGTGAATAAACTTTTCCTTAGGTTATTTGACACTAACCAAATAAATGAGGCGTAAGTGGGATAAGTTTTAAACGTAATAAATTTTTGTTTTTTTCCTAATTATTAAATTGGGAAATTAATACTAATTGAGTGGACATTGATCAATATTATTGAGAATGCTTCAACTTGATCAATTGGCAGCCATTGCTGACCTGTGATCCTTAATTTTGAAAGCGATCCAATTTTATTTTCATTACTAATTAATACTTTACTTAATGAACTACTAAATACAGCCTCTCAAAAATCCCTGGCTACACATTCCATTTCAATTTTATATTCCCACCTACTTTTTTTTTTTTCATTCAAAAGCTTATGGTTCAGTAGTTATTGTGTCTCTCTTATGATGGGGTGTACCAAGCTTGCAACCCACACTCTTTCCCTTTCCTCCCCCAGCTTGAGGACTTTCGATTTTTGCAAGTGCCATTTTTTTTAAATAAAAAAGAAAAAGTAGATGGGAATATATTTTTTTTTCACTTTTATAATAAAGAATTTTATATTATTTATTAATATAGGTGGGGGTAGTTATTCTCAAAATACACATCTACCACGTATTGTTGTAACAATTTTACAGAAAAAACAAGTATATAATTATTGCTATTTCAAGTTATTTGATTTTAAGATGGTATATTTTGAAACATTGCTCCATCTTTATTACCATTCAAACTAATCTAATTCATATTTCCATTCCAACCAACTTCTCCGTTTGGAAAGAATATAAGATATTGCAAAGGATCATAACTAAAATAATATTTACATTTATGTTGTCTTCTTGAATTACACTATCTCTTTCCAATCAGGCTTGGTTTTAGGGTTGTTTGAGAGTGCAATTGTCTAGGGTCCACGGGTGGAAGGGGCTCAAAAAAATTTTTTTTTCAGCTTTTAATGTGGGAAAAATAATTTCTAAAACAAATTAATTAAATGTCTAAAGCTTTCAATTTTTCACCATAAATGCTTCATCTCTTAGGGCTCCAAAATTTTTTCTTTTATTGTATTGCATTATATATATATATTAAAAGAAGTCCAATTTATTATTTCGCCTAGAACCTCAAAAACATCAACAATGGACCTGAATGTTCGACTTTATCCCTTAAACCATATAACAACAATTATAAATCTATAAATAAGGAGTTGTTACAATGTGAATTTCAAAATCCTAAAAAAAATATAACTTTTATTCTCGTTAAAGACTCATTATATTCTAGAAATTTAATTAGAATCATAACAATTGTTTCACTTATGATTCTATTTTGAAATTTGTTACCGAAATCTTAAAAATATAATTGAAAAAAAAACATTGTGTGTTTTTTTCTGGACCAATGATAGATATATTTGTCCATAGTATTAACGACGGTAAATCTTTATCAAATTGAACTTCATAATATACTGTTGCCATACCTAATGCCTCTTCGATTTGAGATGTTTAACAATGAAAGTGGTACCCGATTTCAGGTTAATTGACAGGAAAAAAAAAGCACCTCATTTTAAAACTTTTTTTTACCACAATAGTTACATTAATCAAGTTTTTTTCCACTCATGTAACGGAGAAAGCGAAATAACACAATATTTCTCCTAGTAAAAGAGATCCCTATTAGTGAAAAAAGTTTTCAAAGCTAATACATAAAATTTGAATGTTTTATTTTTTAATAAAATGAGAAAATAATTTATTTTAGAAGTAACCAAATTAATTTAATATTTTCTACATTAAGGGATAAGTAGTTATCTACTTACTTATTATTTTCAACAATTTAAAAAAAAATTATATTAAATAAATAGTTAATATGATTATCAAACAAAATTAAATGTTGAAAACTTTCATTAAAATTTTAATAATTTATGAAACACCTAAAGCTAATATCCTGCAATGTTTTCTTTTTGAAGAATTTGCACTATTCAACATCAAATTTGCTATGTCACACCTAAATTCATAATAAGTATCAATTTCACATGAATGTATAAATTTTTTTTCACCTCAAATGAATTTAGCAGCTATATCCTCGTTGTTCAACGGATAATCCTCAATGTTGAAACAACCAGAAAAGAGGTTGAACATGTTGGACCTACCATAAAAAATTAAAAATTTAATTATTATTATAAAATCATAAGAAATTTCAAATTATTTTAAAATTATAAAAATTATATTTTAAAAAATACTAATGACCCAAAACATATTAAATAAATAAAAATTCTCTTTTTTTAAAAAATAAAAATTAAATTAATCTAATTTTTCGGTTTTAAATGATTCTTTTGATTTTTAGTTTTCGAGTTTTTACTGGTTCAAAACGGTTTTAATTATTTTCAATTTTATGTCACTAGTTGGACTATTATTTTTTTTCAGTCGATTCATCTAATCAAATTTTGATATCATATTAATATCATATTGAATAAACTCAAATTTACATGCTCTAAAGATGGTTGGTTGTGATAAATAATGTTACCTAAAAGCGACATGTAACTGTAACTCCCCATACCTAGCATAGACGACAAGGCCAAGCCTAGAGAGTTATAATGAAAGATAACCAACCACATTCTGCAATTCATAAAAACACACGATAAAATCTAAATAAAGACAAATCCTTATGCCGAGATGATCATCCTATTATCTGAATTTACGAAATTAACTAACATGATTTATAATACTAAACGATAAAAGCATATAACTGAGCTTCCCACCCACCGACCCGATCAAGTCTAGGATTTACCTAAAATTCATTCAACAATAACTGAATTAGTATATTAGAAAGGACCCAACTATTTACGTATTCAATATATTATCGGTGTAACCAAATATCCAAAAGCAGATGGTGATCCAGAGTCAGAAATAGTTCATTCAGTATAGACCAGAGTTATACAGATAAATATCAGATCAAGCTATAACCAAATGTAGAATAAACAAAGCAGATGCAGTCATATATTACCAACTGCTACACACCATCTCCGACCAACCCAACACACCAATTACGGTATTCATTACCCACCCAACCCTACACACCACTCAGTGTCAGTCTGACACGTTTCAGATATTGCAGCCTAGCTACCAGATTAGTACACTAATACCAGGGATTAAGCACTGGTTCGACACAGAACGCTTCCTCCTTATTCAATTCCCACCCAATGTATATGCATGTTTCATATAACAGTTATTACAGAGTTCTATGCATACCCATGTACAGTAGATCAATTATAATGATATTAGTTAACCACAATTCACACAATAACAATCAGTATCCAAGTTCTAGATCGCAAAATATCAATTTAAGTAGTTACATTCAATTTAACGACATCACAAAAAGCTTGTATTCAATTCGAACGATGCTTGAAATATAGCAAAATTTCGCAAGCTAACCTACACGCCCATGCCTTTGGCCTATGTGTACCTAAGTTATAATCAGTAGGTTACATGGCCTAGACACATACCTGTGTCCTTGGCCCGTGTGAACCCTGCACTAACATGGTCACACACAGTCTAGACACACACTCGTGTCTATTTCCCGTGTCACTCCTATTATGTAATCAGTGAGTTACATGGCCTATCATACGGCCGTGTGGCGTCGACAATCATTTTAAAATATTCTTTTAAAAAATACTTTAACCACCAATAATTTTTTTGATAGTGAGCAATAATATTTCTTAACGCATACGTTGATACTCGAACACAAGACCAAAGAGTAGACAGATTCTTAACCAGTGAACTAGCAAGCTCATTCTTGAAACAGATTTACACAGAATTGAGCTTAAGTCAACAAGTCATGGATAGGGTTAGTTTAAAATAAAGTAGCAAAAACTTTCTTAAGATGCGACTCGAACTCCTAACCTCAAACGCAGAAACATAGTAAATAACCACAGATATATATACACTCAAATACTACAAAATTCCACAATCAAACATTCAAATTTTTGGGGCGTTACAACTCTCTCCCCCTAAAAGAAATTTCAGCCTTGAAATTTACTTGACTCAAACAAATACGAATATTGCTGATGAATCGAATCTTCAGGTCGTGGCTTCCTTAGTGTCGTGATTCTGCCAAAGAACCTTAATCAAATGAATAATTTTCTTCCTCAAACTTAACGTCTCGATCTAAAATCTGAACAGGTTTCTCTTGAAAAGTTACATCCAATCAAATTTCAATATCCTCAATAGGAACAATGTATGACGGATCAGATCGATATTGTCACAACGTCGAAACGTGAAATACATTATGAATTTGATCCAAATTAGGAGGTAATTCTAATTGATACGCGACTGAGTTTACACGCTTTAAAATACGGTAAGGGCCGATAAATCTCGAGCTCAACTTGCCCTTACGACCAAACTAAAGAACCTTTTTACACAGAGACACTTTTAGGAACACTTGATCGCCAACAGAAAACTCGATATCTTTTCTCTTTAGATCCGCATAAGACTTTTGTTGATCGGAAGTAGTCTTAAGTTGATCTTAGATCAACTTAATAGTATTCTCAATCTCAAAAACTAGCTCGAGACCCAAAGCACGAAGCTCACCTAACTCGGTCCAACACAGAGGAGTACTACACTTATGACCATATAAAGCCTCGTAGGGAGCCATCTGAATACTGGATTGGAAACTGTTATTGTACGTAAATTCCAACAACGGAAAGTAATCTTCCCAACTGCCCTGATAATCAATCACACAACCCCGAAGCATATCCTTTAGAATCTGAATAACCCTTTTAAACTATCCATCGGTCTAAGGGCGATACACAGTACTGAACTCGAGTCAGGTGCCCAACGCTTCATGAAGTTTCTTCCAAAATTGAGAAGTAAAACACGGATCCCTATCTGAGATAATCAACGTTGGAACTCAATGCAGTCTTACAATTTTAGAAACATACAGCTCGGCGAGCTTCTATAACGAGTAATATGTCCTGACAGCAAGGAAATGAGCAGACTTGGTCAATCAATTAACGATAAACCACACCGAATATTTTTTAGTGGGTGTTAAGGGTAACCCAATAACAAAATCCATCGTCACCCATTCCCACTTCCACAGAGAAATTTTAATTGGCTGAAGTAACCCCGAAAGCAACTGGTGTTCAGCCTTAACCTTTTGACACATCAAATAGTGTGACACAAAGGTACTTACCTCTCGTTTTAGACCAGGCCACCAATACAATGCTTGAAGATCTCGATACATTTTATTCCCACCAAGATGCATAGCATAAGGGCTAATATGTGTCTCTTGTAGAATCAATCATCTCAACTCCTGGTCATTAGGCACAGAAATTCGATCCTTGAAATACAAAACCTTATTGCCATTCAAACTGAAATCCGACGATTTTCCCGAATCAAGCTGACACAGTCGCTGTACCAAAGACTCATCACTTAGCTGTTTAGTTCGAATCTGATCAACCCAAGATGTCTTAACTTAAAGTTCAGCCAACAAACTCCCATCCTCTAACAAACTCAAACGAGCAAACATCGTTCTTAGTTCAGTCATCGCTCTATGACTAAGAGCATCAACTACGACATTAGCTTTACTAGGATGGTACTCAATAGTGCAATCATAGTCTTTAAGCAATTCAACCCACCTACACTTCCTAAGATTTAACTCCTTTTGAGTTAATAGATACTTGAGGCTTTTTTGATCACTGTAAATAATACACTTTTCACCATATAGGTAATGCTTCTAAATTTTTAAAGTGAACACGATTGCGGCCAGCTCAAGATCGTGTGTGGGGTAGTTACCCTCGTGTGTCTTAAGTTATCATGACACTTAAGCTACCACTTTACCGTTTTGCATCAAAACACATCCTAGATCGATGTGCAACGCATCACTGAATACCACAAACTCCTGGCCCAATTCTGGCTGAGCTAAAATAGGAGCTTGCGTCAAAACAGTCTTGAGCTTTTCGAAGCTAGACTACTGTTCCTCAGACCACACAAATGGAATGTTTTTACGTAGTAGCTTCGTTAAAGGTGACACAATCAGGAAGAATCCTTCAACAAACCTTCAGTAGTAACTTGCTAAACCCAAAAAACTCTAAAGCTCAGGTACATATTTCGGCTGATTTCACTCAACTATAGCTTTTATTTTCTTGGGATCGACTCGAATCCTCTCGGCACTCACAACGTGCCCTGGAAAAGAAACCTCCTACAACCAAAATTCACACTTACTAAACTTAACATACAATTGTTTTTTCTAGAGTGTCTGAAGAACAATACGAAGGTGCTTATTATGTTCAAACTCAGTATTGAAATAAATCAATATATCATCAATAAATACTACCACAAATTGATCGACATATAGTTGAAACACTAGATTCATTAAATATATAAATGCAGTCGGGGCATTCGTCAACCCAAAAGGCATCACTAGGAATTCGTAATGTCCATAACGAGTCCTAAAGGCAGTCTTGTACACATCAGTCTCTTTAACCTTGAGCTGATGGTAGCCAGAATAGAGGTCAATTTTGGAGAAAACAGAGGCCCTCGAAACTGATCAAATAAGTCATCAATCCTTGGTAACGGGTATTTATTATTAATTGACAACTTCTTCAACTATCGGTAATCTATACATATCCTCATAAATCCATCTTTTTTCTTAACGAACAATATCGAGGCCCCCACAGAGACACACTTGTTCAAATGAACCCTCTATCGAGAAGTTCCTGGAGTTGAGCTTTTAATTCTGCAAGCTCTTTCGGTGCCATGCGATAAGGTGCGATAGACACTGAAGCGTTACCTCTATACAAATCAATACCGAACTCAACCTCTCTATTTGGAGGTATTCTAGGCAATTTCTCAGAAAATACATCCAAAAAAATCCTCACAGTACGAATATCTCCTATGAAAAGTTTTGTAGGAACAGAATTGGATACAAAGGCAAGGTATGCCTCGCACCCTTTTCGGATCAGTTTATTAGTTACAAGAGTGGATATCACATTGGAGAGGTAATCTTGACGCTCACCAATCATTACAACCTCGCCATTATCATCCGTCCTTAGAGTAACCCTTTTAGAAGCTCAGTTTAGACTGACTCGATGTTCTACAAGTCAGTCCATTTTTAAAATCAAATCAAAATCACCAAAAAGCAATTCCATAAAGTTAGCTAGAAATACAATCCCCTGAACCTCTAAAGGTACCCATCTATATACTTTATCAACTCAAACTGATTGGCCTAAAGAACTAATCACAAAAACTTCCCTAACAAAATTTACAATAGATACACCTAAATTGGTAGACACAGTATTAGCTATGTACGAATGAGTTGATCCAATATCAATGAGTAAAATACGGAATAGAGTGAATAAAGAACATACCCGCTATGACATCAACATCATCACTATCCTCAGAGCGTCTCGCCGCATAAACTAGTACTGGCTATCGGGCTTCAGTCTGACCTGTACCTATACCTGGTGCTCTTTGACCTCTACTAGAACCATTACCCTCTCTAATAATACCATGACCCCTAGGTGGTTACTAAACTAGTCTTGGAGGCTGAACAGAACTCGAAGCTAGAGTTTGTGCTATAGCTAGCACCTGATCTGGTCGACAGGGATAATCTCTAACTTGATGCTCCATCGACCCACAATAGAGACAAGCGTCGGACTTTCTCATACATTCGCTCGGATGACACCTTCCACAGTCGCTACAAAGCTGAATCTCAATTGCTGCAGCTGGTGCTTAGTCCTCAGAGGCCCGTCAAACCTCACTTGTTTCTTAGGACATTGGCCAAAATCAGAGGGACCCAAATACCTCTTGGCTTCACACAAAATTCTCTCTCGATCTCGCCTCTCGCGCTCGTTACGCTTTACCTATTCTGCTATCTTAGCCTTGTCAACCAAGACTATAAAAACCCGCTCCCTCTAAGGAACTATTAGAACTTGCAGATTATAGCACAATCCTTCCTTAAACCTTACATATTGATCGTCTTTGGATGATACCAAAGCATGAGCATACCTGCATAACTTTAGAAACTCGGCCTCATACTTGGCCACAGATCGCTCGCCTTGAACCAAACTCATAAACTTCTCGACGAGTAACCTGTTTAGGTTGAGCACTCTTGAAATAATCGCAAGTAACCTGTTTAGGTTGAGCACTTTGTTCAACTGTCAACCACCACTGATTGGCTTCGTCCCGAAGTAGATATACAACACCCTTTAACTTCTAAGCGAGAGAGCAATCAATATCAGTCACAATACACTTAGTAGCCTCTAACCAATACTCAGCAGTTGTGGGGTGACTTCAATGATGCCCCTAAACAACTCGACATCATTCGATCGAAGTCGTTAAGTAATGGACCCTAGGTCTTCCGATCCAAAATGGGTCCAAACAACCCTTTCCAATGCCCGAATCATAGCCTAGGACAGTGCATCATCCCCAACCATCGAAGTTTAAGACTTCGTCTCAGCAGTAAGAGTCTCCAAATTAGGTATCCTTCCCATAGAGGATGACTCTACTCAAGCTCCTCCTCAGTGTCCATGATGCCCACGGAACTCACGTCCATGACTACCGTGCAAACTCATATTATTAATTTATTTAAAAAGTCAAAAGTGCACAGATAAGTTTAAAGGCTTTAGTACAAGGTTTCGACTACAGGGTATTTAACTAGATAATAGTTTAATAACTACAGGGTTTCCACTCGTACAGTGTTCCAATTCATATCAGAGTATTTAACCAGATAACAGTTTAATCACTACAGGGTTTTCATTAATCATGATTACGAAATAAAAAATACTTACAAGCTTGGCGCCAGAGGCTCGATAATTTATAGAAATCAACTTTTAGAATAACTCAGATATTTTGTTTTCCTTTAACTATCTATAGGAATCCAAAACACAGTTTGAGTGTTGACTAACCTGGCTCTAATACCATTAAATGTAAGACCCCATACTCGACCTAGACGATAAGGCCAAGCCTGGAGAGTTATAATGAACGATTACCAACCATATTCTGCCCTTCGCCCATGTGACCTTTATTTTTGTAACAGTGAGGTGCACAACTTAGACACATTCCTGTGCCCTTGGTTCGTATGTACCTAAGTTATAATAAGTAGGTTACACAGCCTAGACACATACCTGTGTCCCTAGCCTGTGTGAACCCTTTACTAACATGGTCATACACAGTCTGGACACACGTCTATGTCCCTTACCTGTGTCACTCTTATTTGGTAATTATTGAGTTACACAGCCTGTCACACAACCATGTTGCTCACACAGCCTACCACATAGCCTGGTATACGACCGAGTGACGTTGACAACCATGTTTTTCAGCTCTAAAATTTGTAAACACTCGAGTTTTGGTATGCACCTAACGTCTTTTCAAAAAAAAAATTTAACATAGAAGTCTCCTAAGACCTAAAACGAACATTCCATAACCAATTAAGCAGAAATTCCCAAAAAAACACCTAGATTAAAGCGTAACCAAATTCGTAGATGCGTTTTGACACAAACCCAACTCAACATCACAATTGTCTCTGTACAACACTAGAATTCATGAATCAATAACGTTACTGGAATCGTTATCCTCAAGACTTTCCCCTAAGGACAATAATTGAACATATAAACAAATGATTCACACAATTTAAGCAACCAACTTAGCAAAAATGACCGCACTGATGACTCCAATTATAGAACAACCGGAGTCACGAAGTTAACGAAAATGAACCTACCCGAAAATAGTAGCAGATACGAACAAGAAGTCAACAATTGATAAAAGAAAAAACAAAGAAAAAGAAATGAAGGAGAACGACAAAACAAAAAGAAAAGAAACCATCAAAGAAAATGGAAGAAGAGAAACATTCTTTTAAAAATTACTTTAACGACTAACAAGTTTTCCAACAGTGAGCAAAAATATTTCTTAATGCA
Organism: Gossypium hirsutum; assembly: GCF_007990345.1. Taxonomy (NCBI): domain Eukaryota; kingdom Viridiplantae; phylum Streptophyta; class Magnoliopsida; order Malvales; family Malvaceae; genus Gossypium; species Gossypium hirsutum. The sequence goes on from NC_053444.1 coordinate 40,484,492, forward strand.
TACGCTGAGACTCAAACACAAGACCAAATAGTAGACAGATTCTTAACCAGTGAACCAGTAGGCTCATTCTTGAAACAGATTTACGCAGAATTAAGCTTAAGCCAACAAGTCAATGACAAGGTTAGTTTCAAATAAAGTAGCAAAAACTTTCTTAAGATTCGACTTGAACTCCTAACCTCAAACACAGAAACATAGCACATAACCAAATATATAGATACTCAAATACTGCAGAATTCCACAATCAAACATTCAAATTTTTGGTAACACCCCAAGTTTTTTACTTTTTGAATTGTTTATTTGTGTCAAGTAAATTAATCTATTTCAATGGTTAAGTATCTTGGGGGTGTGCTTGAAGTTTTGAGTTCGATTCCCTTCTTTTGAATTTTAATTAATTTTATCCATATGCCTAGCTTGTTACGTTTGAGCTATCTTTATTTCTATAAGTTTTTGAATAAGAAACACACACATGGTTAGTAACTCCCAAATCAATAACCCAGACTTTGACAAAGTCTTATAAGAATAAATAAGTGCATATTTATGAATATCGTAAAAGCGTAAAAGGTCTTAATTGCTCCACCAAATAGAAAGCTTCTTAATTAAACTTGGTAATTGGAGTAAGGAGGACTAAATATTTTTTTAATGTTGATATGTGATTTATCTTATTGCAAATTGAGTCCTTGATATGATATTACTTGGTAACTAACCTAATGAGGTTTATTTCTCTTTTTAATGATTGATTTAATACATGATATCCTTATTAAAAAAAACACTATGATAGTGGGAGAATTTTTTATATGATGAAGTACATATGGGGTTTTGTGGTTGAATATGATATTACTACTCCAAAACCACTTAGAATTTGTATGTTGCAATGCAACTTCTTAATTTACTTCATTTGAATTTTTCTCAAAAAGGGGAAGAGAAGTGTGTGGGGGGAATTATACATGTTGGTATGGAGTATATTTTTGGATTTTATTTCTTTGAAATTATTGTTTAGTGAGAATATTGTTTCTTGTTGGCACTTATTATTGTTTTACTCTAGCTAAGTAATGGTTATCTTTGAGACATGCTATTATATTTTCTTGCTTGATTATCATCACTTGGTTGATTCACATGTGTTGCTATGTTTTTACAAAAGTATTTTGTCATGGTAGTGGTTTTATCAAAAATCCAAAAAGGGGAGATTGTTGGTGCATAGCTTGTAGTGTACTTCACAATGTGGTTTAAGGTGTCAGCATATCTCCTTTCACTCCTTTAAAGATACTTGTACACTGCTATGCAAAGTTTGCAATTTTTATGTCATGATATATTTTGATTTAGCTAAGAAGAAAAATCATGATAATTTATCTGTCATCCTTAGAATATAATTATCCTTGTTCAACCTTGTATAAAGCAAGAAGATTTTTAGTTGTACAATGCAATTTATCTCGACAAGAAATGTCCTAGTTAATTGAAGCCTCGCTGGTTTCTAATGATGAACACTTTGAATAGATAAATTTGAAGATAATGTCAACTTAATTTCTTGATAATGAAAAGGTTGAATATCTACCTTGTTGGTTTAATCTCCTTTAATGGATTATGATAATTAGTATATCGAAAAACATCATGATTGATAAGAGTGAATTCAACCGAAGATAACTAAAGGTAATTAAACCCTACCTTGATAATTGATATAGTGAAAATCAATAAGTAAAAATGATTATTATCTCGCTTATCTCTGCATATTTAGTGTCCAATTTACTGAAACTTTGTAGCCTATACATAAGTATTTTATGCATGACATTTTTAAGAGAGTGATCGCAAAATTTAGTTTATTGAGGGACATTCAAATATTTTTATTTCACCTATGTATGATTTGTTGTCTACCTTTAGTAGGTAAGGTGAGTGTGAGAAAGAGTTCATACTAGGTATACTTGGGTGAAAGTACAATTATCTTATGATTAGGAAAAATTAGGATTAGATCATTATTTGTACCATATGATTTAATAGTGAAATTCTACTCTTGGAAATGTCTCACAAACATAGGTTAAGTTAGAACTGCGTTAACAACTTCCTATATATTTGTTCTTCTATTATTCTATGTTTATTTATTTGTGAGACAAAATGCGTGCCCACTTCACTTGCCACAATTTACTACCAGTTTCAAATTTTCAATTATTATATAATTTTTAAAAAATATTATTTAATATTTATCATATATTTTTGAATTTTTCTTTAAACATAGGAATTATATATATTCAATAAAAATAACTAATCTTTTTATGGTTACTAGCTTCTAATGTCACATGCGTTGCATGTGATTTTACGAGTTTAATATTTAATTAGTTTTTAAATATTGTATTTTTAATTGTACTAAGTAACAAAAAATAATATTTCTTATTTTAATTATTGGAACACTCCAAAATTAGGCCTAGACGTATTTTAGGAATTTTAGCCTTAGAGTGTTCGAAATTTTGCGACATGGTTTATTGATAATGTTTTATACTATGGCTTTTAGAAAATTAAATCAGTTTCTGAAAATGAGTTTTAAATACCTTTAATTTTGAAAATAGGACTGATTTGTAAAAGAGTCAAAACTTAGAGTTTTTAAGAGGAATTAGACCAGATTTTAAAATGAACATATTTTCCCCCTTTATCTTTATAAAATCAACGTTAGATTTCTCCCATCCTTTGTGGTTGCCATCCTTTGTTTTCCCACGCTCTTCTTATTCAAGTTTTGATTCTTAAACTCTAATCATTTGATTTCTATCATCACCCAAGCCTTAAACCTCTATTAAATACTAAGAAAAACACCCAAAATTACCATTGATTTCTCCATAGTCAAGCTTTTGGGTTTTTTGGGTTTTTGATTAAACGTTTGGCTTTTCGCCATCTAAGGTAACCATTCATCTTTCTATTAGTTTTTAATGTTACCTAGTCTTTTAAACAGAATTTTTAGCCATTAAATCGTATGTTTTAAATAAAAGTGAAAACTTGGGTCGTTAATGGTGAAATTCGAGATTTTACATAAAAATGATGTTTCAAAGTGTTTTTCAATTAGTTTTGATATGATTATAAGGTTTCTAAACTTAATTTAAAGTTTCGTTAAGGATTTCTAAGGATTTCTCAAGGACGCGATTTCCTTCCATGTCAGCATCTCGCGCTGACATGGACGCGATTTCAGCCCGCGCGTGAACAGTACCCAACGGTCAAAAAAATAAAATACCGGGCCCATTTCGATAAATTTTAAAAATATAGGGCTTTTTTGGTATTTTAAAAAAATAAATTTTGAATCTTTTTGTACTTGTATTTATTTTTTTAATCAATTAGCTCTTCAATATTACATCAATAGCAACAAGTACAAAAAAGATTCAAAATTGTTACCAACAAGGTACTAAGGGAAAAGAGCAAGCATCTTAACCAACTAAGCTAAAGTAATTAAATGATATATTATAGAAATACTGTTATTATCTTAAGTATATTACTTAAGTTCTAACGATTTATCGGACCTATTCCATACACGTGTCAAATCAGAAAAAATAATACAACAATTCTGTAAAAAAAATCCAGTGTTTACCTCAAATAAATAGGGAAAATAATTATTTGAATGTTTCAAAATTCAATTTTAAACCGAAAAAATCAAAATTTAGGGGCAAAAAATGATCTTTTTCGACTAAAACTGCGGCAAACCGCCTTCGGCCGTTTGTCAGCGCCTAGATCTCGAAAAGTTATTCAAAATAAAAAAAAATCGTCTCAATCGGACAACCGAGCGAAAAGTTATGGCCTTTCAAAGTTTTCCAAGCTAAAAAACATAAATTTTTCATCCACGTCAGCAAATCGCGTCCTCGTAGGCGCAATTTGTGTCCACGTAAGCAAAGTGCGTTGACGTGGACGCGATGTTCTGACACGTCCCCTGACATCGCGCTGACGTGGACGCGATTTCGGGGAAAATGGCCCATTCCGGTAAATAATAAAATACCGGCCCATTTTGGTAAATTTAGGGCTTTTTTTAGTAATTTTCCCTTTTATATATACTATCTTATAATGTCACATGCAATGCATGTAAAATTACGCTTTTAATTAGTTTTTAAGTAACATATTTTTAATTATTGCTACCTATCATTAATAATGATAATTCTACTAGGTTTTTAAATAATATAAAAATTTGGAATTATATAAGAAAGAAAACTAAAATATTAATTTGAAAAATAAAATAAAAAAGTAGGTAAAATAACATGTAGCAATTACAATAATAGTTCATGATAAATAGGAAATATAATTAAACTAAATTAATAAACATATATCAATAATAGTGATTAAAAAATGTTGAAATTTGATTTTCTTTTCAAAACAAACCAAAAAAACATTTTCCACACCTACACCAAACAAATAACAAATAAATAAAAGAAGAAACAATTTTAAAAACGCTTGCTTCACATAGTATAAACTGATAGAATTTTTTTTAAATAATATCATAATATCATATTACCTCATCATCAATTAATATAATCTTCGATCGCTCTCCGATACCATTTTTGTTCGAAAATGATTTGATATTACCTCTTCGAAGAACCATTACTTTAATTCTTCATTTTTTATAATTCTAACTTATTAATATTAAAAAATCTCCATTTTTTAACGGTAGTTATTCTTAGATGATACTTGATTGAATATGTTTATTTGCTGAATGCTATTTATAAAGCTAAACTTAAATTTTAATTGATATATAACTCTAATATCAATTAAATGATAACTAAGATGCTTATAGTTCTATTCAAGTAATGATTTTATTTTTTCATAAATAAACACAATTTTTTAACAAATAATTATAAATTAAATTATAATTATTTTGAAATTTTATTTAGTAATATAATGAAAAATATATAAAATATATTCTCGTCGGTTCAAAAAATTTCCAAACTCGTGTTTTTATATATTATAAATTATAAATAATAATATTTATTATTAAATAACTTATTAGCAAGTTGAATTGGCTTCCAATCCTTTTTCATCCTTTCTCCACATTTATCTTCATCTAGCTGGAATACCTTATTGTTAATTGCCTGCATTTTCATCCATTTATTATCACATGCTTCCAACTTGGAATTTTATGCCAATTTATTATGAGGCAATAGATATATACTTATATCCTTTTTTAGAAAAAGTAGAACCCCTATATCCTATCATTATTATGACTAATACTACCAAGAATATATATATATATATATATAGTATCTAGTTAATTAAACTGCCCCTCTCTTCAAATAGTGATATAGTCAATAGTCAAATGGACCCAAAGTTAATAGTTCTTACAGCACTTGGTGTTAAAAATAAATGAGTATCATTGAATGATAAGGAATCGTGGTTTGATTATGATAAACCCATATATAACAATAGGCACTACATAAGAATTACTTGTATACGTTACAAAAGATGCATCATCTTTTTATTACAATGAAAATATAAATGGACATATAAATTTTTAAGATTGAGGTGATTGAAACAAGTCTCGTTACCTAAATATTCTTTTAATATTTAAATTTAATTTAAACATTAAAGTATTATTTCGATTAGAATAGAATTAGTTTCCCAACCATAACACCTTTGGGGTTTACCGACAGAACTTACTCCACACCGAAAGGAATTCATTTGTTTTTTTACACCACAGTTTGAGCCTTGTTCGTCAAATTTTCAAATAAAGCACAATATTTGCAGTCCTTGCGTTTTCTAAATTACCTGCATACTTACCTACAACAAAACACAGGGTTTTATGTAGAAATAAATTTATTTGTTAATAAAGTGTCTTAACATTTAATTAAAAATAAATCCATGCAACATGAAGCTATGGAAGTACGTTAAGGGGGATGGTTATAGAGGAAATGAACTAGGGTTAGGTGGGGGTAGGGCCATATCATAAGGCAAAATGTAACATCGAGAATGGAACGAAGGCTTCCATCTATATATATGGTTTACAATAATCTTTTGATACATAAGTACGTCAATAAATAAAGAGGGGGTAAGGTTTTGAGTTGAGAAAGCTAATCCATCGTTTCATCATCATCATCATCAACACATGGAATCATTTCTTTAATCTGATGTGATTATAATTTTAAAAAGCCACTACTTTCTCCTTTTCTATGATTTGCTTTTCGGCTTTGTGTACGTTGTATTATTATTTTTTTATTAAAATCTTAACACATTTACATTAACCATATATTCTTAATCATACTTAAATATTTCTTATTACAAGAATGCTCTTGTCAAACAAACTCAAAGGGGATTTTGATGCTGGGGACCTACCTGCTTGACTTTCTCTATATGACAATTTTTTCTTAATTTAGTCCACAAACTTGGATTTCTTAAAAGTGTGATGACATACATTACAATATTATGCTACATTATCACCTAAAAACTAATATATATATATAATTTACCTTAATGGAATCCAAATTCAAAGATTAAATTGGAAAGAACTTATCAAATTCCAAGAATAATGTGAACCAAAACAAAGGTTATGTATCAAAGGTGACATAGTTGCCAAGTTCAACAGCCAAAACTTACATTAACCCAATAAGTTAAAGTATACTCCAACTCCCTATACTCTTTTTACATTTGAAATTTAATCCCTACTTTTATTTCAAACAATATAATCCCTACACTTTTCAAATTTACCAATGTAAGTTCAGTTGTTACTACAATTAAAATTCTTCTATTCAATTCAACTTTTTTTCAAAATGTAATAGAAGAATTTTAATGGTGCTAAGAATTTAACTTGAATTTTGATTTTGAATAAGTAGAGAAGGGTAAATTCCAAATATATGAAGAATACAAGGGCTTAAACCATATTTTAACCTTTAAAATAATATCAAGTTACCAAGAAGCAATATCCATTCGGCCATTAGCCCATTACTCGGCAACCGTACTAAGGCCATGGGAAAAGACCAATTTTAGCTGAAGAAGATGAAAGGTGAATCAGGAATCCCAAGTTTGAGATGAAGAAAAAGAATACTAGTAAATCTTTGCATGGAATTCCAAGCTTGAGAAACCATTTCAGGAAAGCTTAGGATCAAGAGAAACACTTTATAGGGTGAAAATAGATCCATATTATAACAGCGGGTCCATACCATGAATGGTGTTTCATCATCCTCTTCATTCTAGAACAAAGTGGCACAAACATTTTTTACTACTTTAACCTATTTCAGTTCCCAAGCTCCTTCAATTTTCCATGTAATAATGGTTGAAAACTTCAGGAGAATTCACAGTTAATAAGCTAAAACTACAGAGATGAAGCCCTCCTAAGCAACAACTATCAAATAGTAATTTCCATGCATTTAGAAAAAAAGACTACAGGAATAAGAGCTAAAATCATAGACCTAAATACCTAATACACTAGTCAACTATAATATATCTTTCGGTCTATACTCTATATAAAGAGCGCAGACATGACAAGCAACAAGAGTAGGCCTTAAACTAAAACAAACTGAATGCTTAGTACCAAGTTAATTTGTTTCCAGAAACCCACACCATGCTAAGGTTTCACGGGATGATAGGGTGTGACAAATTCCAGCTGATTAAATTGATTACTGATCAACATCCACCAGCCCTCTAAAAACCCTATGTTTGCAATTGTCCTTCATTAATTGCCCTATGTAAGGCCGATAGCACTTCTACCTGGTTCATGATATGTCCATTTCAAAGCTTACAAGTACCATTATCACATTATGAATTCAGTTCAATTCTCGTTATCAACATGATACGTTAGCAACCTATTTTGTTATGCTCCTACAAGTACCAGGAGCAAGCAACTTACCAAAGAATTCCTCAGCACATCCTCCTTGCCACACTTTGACAAAAACACCTCAGTTAGTTAAGAAATTAAGATTCAACTATAATATTAGCTTCAATTCCTCAATTATGATAGTAATAACATTTACAGTACATAGAGAATCAGCTACATATCACAGTACCCTTGAAAAGAAAAAAACAAAAGATTCCATAACTTTGTCATGGATGATGATAAGCCTGTATGAAGTTTGACAAATCTTTTCAAGCATCTTCTTGAGGATGATTTTGTATCATTCTTCATTAACCCACACAAGTGAAGTCTGTGAAAGCAACTTTGTTTCCATATGGAGAATTTCAACAAGCTTCTGAACTTGTATCATTATTAATAGATATCTTATTTACGTTGAGCAATCTTTTCAAACATCTAGCCTAGAGAATAATTATGTAAACTATTAATCCACACTTCCACAGTAGTAGTAAAAGATTTCCAATAGCAATATGACACATAACCCTGTTAAAGATCTTCAAGAGTCTTTTCTTCCAAAGTAGAAACACAGCATTGCTAGCATTACTAAAATTAGCATAGCAAAAACTATTTCATATAAACCAACATAAAGATTAAAATCAAAGGAGATAGCAGCAAATAAGGTTAAAGCATATACGCATGAAATCAAACTCCTCAACATTAATGATTATTAAATATGCCAAAAGTAAACCCCATGATTTGTCAGCTACAAATGGGCAATGCATGAGACCGCTCTCATTACACTGAGTACACCTGACCACCACCGTCCTCCGCTCCTTCACCGCCACTGCCATCTTGCAGCTCCTGTTACACCGAAAACACGGCAAGAACCTCACATGTCCGCAGCCACTGCAAACCTCCCCTGCTCTTCTCTTAGACAATCCTTTAAGTAAAGCATCAAACCAACATTCGCCCATGATCCTCATCACTTCATCGGCTCCCCCTATGTAACGTCCTTTAATAAAAACTCGGGGCGGCGTCATTTGGTTCGTTGATTCTTTCCCTTTCCCATTCATTAATTCCTCAACTCTTCTTTGAACCCAGGGTCCATAGAAGTGTCCCGTTCGCAAATTATAATCCCAAAACTTTCAATCGCTGATCTATCCGCATTGCAGTCTTCGAATGTCTTACGGATTCCCCTCAACGTCGTTGTATAAATCACCACTCTATTTTCCCCGTTTGGAGGGCATCTTTGGTAGCACTTGTCTAGATGGGATGGTTCTAAGCCAGTGTCATTTCCGGATTCGAGTTTTTTTTAGCAAGGAAGAAGGCTGTTTCAAGAAGGTGCTGTTTCTGTTTAATTTAGGATGAGTGGTTTCTTTTAAGTTAGAGTTCAAAATTTCGTTGTTGGGAATGGGGGAGAGGCGGCAGCTATCAGCTTCGAGGCAGGAGTTAATGAATTGGGGTCGGGAAGGGACGGGTCTAGGTTGGGAACAAAGCGATAAAAAATTTGTTGGGATAAACTCAATTAAGCAATAAATAAGTAAAAATAATAAAAGAAATTGAGAAATTAAACAAACAAATTTTACGTGAAAAAATCTCTTTAAAGAGAATAAAAAATTATAGACAAAAATAATTTTACTATAATGGCAAAAGAACGAAGAGTACAAAAACTGGAGATAAAAACTAAACCCTGAAAACAAATAACTCTCAAAACGTAAACACAAAATTCTCTAAATGTTTTATGAGTTCTAATATTTAATGGGTGTATTTTTGAAGGTTGTAAAAGAGTCTATTTATAGGCTAAATTTATAGGTCAAATAATAATAAAATAATCTAGACTAATTAAAGTTTAATTGAAATAAATAAATAGAGTTTAACTGAAATATTATTTCTCAAATTTGACTAAAATAAGAGTCATACTCAACAGAATCAGTGAGGGTGAAAGGAGGCGGTGGAGTGGGCGGCGTAGTGGTGGATTGAGGCAGCGGATCAAGGTTGAATAAGCCATATGTGGTGGAAGTGAGGAGACAATGTGGCGACCCAGTGCTGAGATGCCAAGTTGAGTGAAGTCGTCCTCCTGGTTCAGCATTTGAGGAAACGCAACCCAACCCCCCCCATTGCTAGGGGTGAGCAAAACTCGATTCAATTCGAAAAAATCGAAAAAAAATTCGAATTTCGAGTTAAATGAATCGAGTTATTCGAATCAACTCGAATTTTTTTTTCAAATTTCGAGTTCGAATCGAGTTGAGTATTCGAATTCGAATAACTCGAATAATTCGAATAATTCGAATATTAAACTATAATATTTTACATTTTTACCCTAAACTCCTAAACCTTTTTACTTTTCCCTCAAAACTTTTACTCCTTCCCACTTTTCCCCCAAAACTTTTACTCCCCTCCCCTCCCAACCCCCCAATATACCCAAAATTCATTTCCCACCAAAATTTTACTCTCCGATTTACTTTTTCTCAAAATTTTACTCCAAAAAACCCTCGAAACATTTTATTTTCCCCCACAATTTTTACTTCCTCCCACTTTTCTCCTAAAACTTTTATTTCCTTCCCATCCCACCTCCCATCTACCCCAAACCCTCCCCCCTCCAAAATTTTTTAATATTTTCCCTCCAAAATTTTACTCCCCCTATTTACTTTCCCTCAAACTTTTATTCTCCAAAATTTTTTATTTTCCCCCTAAACTTTTACTTCTCACCCTTTACTCTAAAATAAAAAATCAAAATTATCCAAAAAAAATCACTAAACATAAATAGTAATAATTTTATTTATATCTACTATTTATATTATTAAATTAAATTTCACATTTTATATTATTTATATTATTGAATTGTTTAGTCATATTGAATATTTATATTGAAATTGAATTATTAATTATGCCATAAAATATTCGTGTTAAAATTTTATATTGGTATCAATTTCACATTTTATTTTTAAAATAACTTTTATTAAAAAATCATATTTTTACATTTAATATATTATTTAATTCCAAAATACATAGTGACAAGAATCTAAAAATAATTGAAACAACTAAGCAAGCAAAGAAACTAATCAATATATAAAAAAATTAATAAATAAATTATGAGGTGATGAAAGTTAATAAAAAAATTGATTAAGGTGGACAAATTTTATTACGATGGGTGACAATAGTTACAATGACTCAAAATTATTTTTTAAAATTTAACTCGAATTCCATCTCACTCGACTCGATTCGATTCGAATTCCATCTCACTCGACTCGATTCGAGAAAACTTCAAATAAAGTTAGGATGATAAAATGAGATTCGAAAACTCGATTAACTCAAAAAATTTTTATTCGATTCGATTCGATTCGATTCGATTCGATCGAATGCTTACCCTACCCATTGCCCCTTGAAGATGTTTGTTTGAACTTTTAAGGCGGAGAGTTTAGAGAAGTGTTGAAGTGAAAGAGAATGAATGAATACTACAATATGACAGTGACAGAGAAAGCTATTCAAATTTTTGAGAGGGGAAAGGAAAGAAGTTGTTCTGCTAATCGCACGCAGCGCTTTTTAATTAACGGTTAAAACATGCCATTAGTCCTGTACTTATATATAATTCGAGATTTGATCCAATCCTTCTACCTTTTTAATTTAAGGTAAATTATTTGAGTGGTCATCCAACTTTCAGGTAAATTTTATTTTGGTCATACAACTTTAAAAACTTTCAATTTCATCATCAACATTTTCAAAATTTAAAATTTTAGTCACCCACCCATCAATACTTAATGGGAAGCTGATGCGGACTTGTTTTTATTATTCTAATAATAAATTTAACCTTCTAATGTGTACAAGTTTTATCAATTTAATCTTAAATCTAAAAATTCAACAAATTAAACCCTCAATGTTTACAAAATTTATCATATAGTTCTAATTCTAAAAAAAAATTAATAAATTTAGCCCTAAACATTTACAAAATTTGTGAATTTAATTCTAAGTCTAAAAGTTAAAAAAATTATTTAAAATTTTCAGTTTTGGATAAAAATAATTAAAAATTCTAAAAAGCATAAGTAAATAATAAAGAAAAAAGCAAAGCATATGTATTAAAAATAATTATATTAATACTAAACAAAATAAATTATAAATGATGTAGCTCCTTCAATTTGCTTGCTCTTCAATTTCATCCCTTCTTTTATTTGTTTTTTTATAGTAATGAAGTCCAACCAAGTTAAGCAAATTTGAGCTTTGGTTTGAACACGAACCCCAACGATTTCAGACATTCGATCGGTTTCAGAGTGTAAACATTGTTCCACAAATTTAATAAGCGATTCATCTTCCACTCCAACCCTACCATCATTTTTATTTATGGTTTTCAAACAATTGAGCTTGCTTAATATATTTAATTACATTGGTTTACTTCAACACTAATAGTTTCACTGCAAAAGAACTCGAAACACCCATTGCAAAGCTATGAGCCAAAATCAACAATTCCAAAGCTAAATTACATAAAAGAAAACTTTAAAAACCTTGAAGTCTTCATACAAAAGAGGCCATCTTTGCTTGAATAAGGGCTCCCATAACTCCCTCCACACCCGAGAACAATAGCTCAAGGAGGAAAGACCAGACACCTAATAATCTGACAACCCAGAAATCATGTTTAGATTCCACCGATATCCAGAACGATGAAAAGAACAAAAAAAATTGGAACCTTGTGAGAAAATATATATAAAAAAAACAAATAAAAGAAAGGATGAAAATGAAGAGCTAGTAAATTACCGCAAGGGAAGAAGCAATTTTGAGAGCTACATCGTTTATAATTTATTTTGTTTAATATTAGTATATTTATTTTTAATACATATGTTTTATTTTTTATTTATAATTTATTTATGCTTTCTAGATTTTTTAAATCATTTTTGTCAAAATAATTATTTTTTAAATATTTTTTCTTTTTAAAAACTTTTAGATTTAGAATTAAATTGACAAATTTTGTAAATATTGAGAACAAAATTTGTTGATATTAAATTTAGGATCAAGTTGATAAAATGTGTAAATATTGGAGAGCTAAATTAGTTATTAGGCCAATAAAGATAGACCCACATCAACTTTTCCATTAAGAATTTAATTTTTGGGTGGCTAAAATTTTAAATTTTGAAAACATTGGTGATGAAATTCAAAGTTTTTGAAGTTGAGTGACCAAAATAAAACCTACTTGAAAGTTGGATGACCATTCAGGTGGTTTTATCCTTAATTTAAAAACCCAATCCAATCATTATTATCTTTGATAGTTTCTATCAAATTTGTCAAGTTAGCATGCTTATTTTATGTCAATTTTATGTCATGTCATATGAGGACCACCTAATCAAAATTAGAAGTTGATAAATTTTCATAGAAAATAATAAAAATTTTAATAAATGGACTAAGATTTTTAAATAAATAAAGGGGAACTTAATTTTTTCACTTGTTTAAGTACATAACCTAAATCTTGAATTTTGTTAAAGTGTGGGGACTAAAAACATATTTTGTAAAAAAGCTCATTTTATCAACTTAGTTTAATTTAATTTAATTCAAATCAAAATCTGAGTAAATCAATTCTTGAATAGTCCTCAGTGGAGTTAACAAGCTGTCATGACGTGGTAGATGAGAATCTAAAGAGTTAGACACAAAAATTTAAAAATATGGAGTCACCATTAACCAATTTGAGCTATGTCGATCAACCATCTATCACCTAAAGTTTTAAGACTAATCCTAAGACTAATCTAAGGAAAAACTTAAAAACTATTCTCTGTCTTATTACCAAAATTTGAGTTTAGGAGTACTGTCACACCCCAAAAGCGATGGATTCAAAAAGGTGAGTAAGGTATGTATGTAAACTATTTTGGCACTATGATAGTATAATTTGCCACCCTATTGATTTGCTGGTGACTTAGAGTATTAGCACATACTAGCGTTAAAGTATCTGCCTGTTGGTGATACCTAAGAATTTAGTTACAGGGTATATTCAAGTGAAGAAAGAGTACATCTCAGAGTTTTGGCTGAGCACTAAGAGCTTATCAAGTGTATGAGAAAGATGTAGGAGATTTGATTGTCTTTAAGACCGTGCCATATGTGAGTCACCACCAAGGTATAGTACGCCTGGTTTACACGAGCATTGTTCTAGTTGGTGTTCGTAATGGGATTAGTTGGGATTCAATTGAATTGATTAGAATTTCTCCATGACTGGTCAAACAGTAACAAAGATCTTCACCATATTCTATTTACCTTCCCTCGAATTTTTGTAGGAAAATTAAGATATTTGGGTTAGGTAAGCAGCGTCACTTGTCAAAGTCCACAGTAGGGGAGATAGGGAGTTTATATCTATTAAGGGAGAAGACATTTCAGATGACTTTACTTTCTACTTTACATTCTAGTTCTTTTTTCTAACCTAAATGTTCTCTTCTTCTTCGTTAAGATAGAGCTAAGACCTCATTTAATCAATAGATGATTCAACCTTCTAGTAAGTCTTATAGCCCTGTATGTTATGATTGTTGATGAGTAATGATGTTAAAAGGTGCAAGAACAGTAGGGTGTGAGTGAAAGGCCCTGCATGGAGATCGCATGTAGTTGAAACGTTAGTAAACTATTTGTGAATGAGGATTCTAATGGAAATTTCATGATCTTGTAAGCAGTTGCTAATGCTGGATTAGGAAGGAAAATCGAAACAGAAACTCCAAATCGAGGTAAAGGTAGGTCTCTAGTGCGTCCTTAGACTCGAGTTCTGCATGATATATTATAATGATTTCTGGTAAGGTCGATGTTCATATAGATGTGCATATCTTCTTGAGAAGTTGTATGTATGTATGGTTATGTGTGATCTCTTTGAAGAATTTGTATGTATGTATGTATATATGTATGTATGTATGTATGTATGTATTGAAGTGTAGGATGCATTGCATGAATATGACGATGTCTGGTAAACATGCATGGGAAATTATGTGTTAGGAAGTATAATTCTATTAAGATTATAAGCAAAATCTATGTAGATATGTCCATTATGTTATTTGAGTGATGCATGACTAAGTATGGTTGGTGATAAGGGGGTTCAGGCGGACTGTCGAGAAAGTATGTGATATAATGACGGACCCCATGGTGGTGCTTTGATGACTTCCGCTAGGACAGTAAACATGAAGTCCAGTATGGTGAAATGTAGTCCATCGGGACAATAAACACGAGAATCGCTGAGATAGTAAAAATGAGAAAGGCTAATGTGCGATGCACTGCATGAATATGATGATGTGTGGTAAACATGCATGGGAAATTATGTGTTAGGAAGTATAATTCTATTAAGATTATAAGCAAAATCTATGTAGATATGTCTATTATGTTATTTGAGTGATGCATGACTAAGTATGGTTGGTGCTAAAGGGGTTCAGGCGGAGTGTCGAGAAAGTATGTGATACAATGACGGACCCTGCGGTGGTGCTTTGATGACGTCCGCTAGGACAGTAAACATGAAGTCCAGTATGGTGAAATGTAGGCCATCGGGACCATAAACACGAGAATCGCTAAGATAGTAAAAATGAGAAAGGCTAATGTACGATGCACTGCATGAATATGACGATGTGTGGTAAACATGCATGGGAAATTATGTGTTAGAAAGTGTAATTCTATTAAGATTATAAGCAAAATCTATGTAGATATGTCCATTATGTTATTTGAGTGATGCATGACTAAGTATGGTTGATGATAAGGGGGTTCAGGCAGAGTGTCGAGAAAGTATGTGATACAATGACGGACCTCGCGGTGGTGCTTTGATGACATCCGCTAAGACAGTAAACATGAAGTCCAGTATGGTGAAATGTAGTCCATCGGGACCATAAACACGAGAATCGCTGAGATAGTAAAAATGAGAAAGGCTAATGTGACAGATATGTGAAAAAACCATGATTATGACAGATATGTGACAGATATGTAGTCCATCGGGACCATAAACACTAGGGTTTCTGTATGTCCCGAGGGTGATGATGGGCAAACCTTAGGCAATACTGAGTTTAGGCAAATCCGTATCATCAAACATGACAGTTTATATGGTGCATTTGTGGCTATTCAATTGGGAAGCCTTTGTGACGAGTCACCTTTAAAGCCTTTATGACGAGTCAACTGTAAAGCCTTTGAAACACCCTTTACCCGATCCGGTAGTCAAACTCGAGTAATGAGATGTTACGAACAATTACCAAGCAATTTCATACAATTTATTAATCAAAGTCTCAAATAAATAATAAATAAATACATATGAGCGTGCATAAATACATTATTCAATCTATTTCAGGTAAATATTGAGTGTACAGAAGCATAAAAACAATTCTAGAATGAACAGGGATCGATTTGAATTAAAAACAAAAAGTTGGGAAAATTTTAGGAATAAGGGACACACGACCGTGTTTCGAGACCGTGTGGAAGAGCTGAGGACGTGTGGATGGTCACATGGTCGTGTGAGCAAACTGTGTAACAACCTGATGCTGTGTAAAATTAGGGTCACACAACCGTGTGGGTCGACATAGCTTAGCTCGTGTGACTCTAGAACATGGTTGTGTAGCCAGACCGTGTAACTCTCTGAGACCATATGCAACAAAAATTACCAAAATTCATAGGCCACACAACTGTGTCTCCAAACCATGTAGGGCACACGGCCGTGTGATAGGCCTTGTGTACACGTAATTACCTTTCAAAATAAGTTTTTTAACATGCTTCACTTTGGCTACAAGTCATTCATTTTAAACCACAACCAACCATGGTAAAAGCAATCAAAACAAGCTAATTTTATCAATTATAATCACCATCCTAAGTGTCTAACCAATATTATACAATTGGCACCTCGATTAATAATTCAAAGCTAACCAAATGGATATATATAAATGCACAAATATGTCTTCAAGGCACCTTAACAATTTCCATCATTCTAACACAACCAAAAGAGCATACAAATACCATATTTTAAATATTTTGCTTTAACTTTTAGGTTAAATCGTATTGTTGGAGATTTGATTGAATGGTTAATGTTGTGTCCTCTCCCTTTTTATTTTGCTTTAAAATATTTTGGATGAAAAGAGAATAGTGTTTCTCTTTCAATTCACTAATATCATCTTTTAAATTTCTTTTAATTCCATTTGTTTTTATTTTATTATTATTTTTTAATTTAACTAAATTTTATAATAGAAAACATATATAACACTGAATTTTAACCGGCCACCAATATATTCTTAATAATGGTTTATTTACTTTACAAATCCTATATATTAAATTCTAATTGTAATTTCTTAATAATTCTTACTTTAATCACTTACGTAATTTAGTCCCTATACTCTAATTAAACACTATTTTGATGAAATTACCTATCTCAAATTCAATTCATTCCTATAGGTTCGGTTCACGAAAATAGAGTCCCGAAACCACACTTTTCAATATCACTGAATTTCGGGTCGTTACAACCTTTGTGGCAAGTCACCTATAAAGCCTTTATGGCGAATCACCTGTAAAGCCTTTGTGGTGAATCACCTAGAAAGCCTTTGTGGTGAGTCACCTTTAAATCCTTTGTGACGATTCATTTGGAAAGCCTAAGTGGTGAATTGTTAGTCTGCCTTTATAGAGAGATTTGGGTATGCCTTTGGGACATTTTTTGAAAGAGTCCTCGGAAGTGTACTCGACTGATAAATCTACCATAGTAACTCAGTAGGTCAGAAAGAGAGCTTGGCATATATGAAATTATGGGTGATGTAAGTGCCCGTCAAATTTGAAAGTTTTCCCATTTTGTATTGAAGTTATTTCTATTGGGTGATCTAAAGTATTTCCTTCATCAAACCAAGTTTGTTGTTTGTGTCGACATGAAGTTACGGCGTGACTGGTATTCCGACAGCCGTCAGAGCCAGTATATGAATCCACCGAGAGTAATGTCTATAGGTATATCATTCTGAGAAATGTATCCAATTTCTATCTTTAAATGACTACGAAATGGAATTCATTGTAAGGTGGGAATTCTGTAATCCGCCAATCGAGCAGAACGTGTACAAGGTGGTCGAGTTAGAGGTCGACGTATTGTAACACCCCTAACTCGTCTCCGTCGCCCGATTAGGGTTACGAAGCATTATGGAGCATATCGAAACAATTAACATCTTTAATTAATTTGTTACTTAATCTACAATAAAATATTCAAATCTTACGACATTCATGCTGTATATACATTTATGAGCTTTATAACGAACTTACGGAACCTAAAAATAGTTTAAAAACAATCAAGGATCAATTTGAACTAAAAAAGAAAAATACAGAAAAATTGGAAATGGGGTCACACAGATGTGTGGCTCATGGACATGGCGATGTGGCAAAACTATGTACAGCCCGAAATAAGTGTCACATGGTCATTTCTTTAGGCCATGTAACAAACTATGCCTGTGTGACAAATCCTGCACCAAAAATCAAGCAACCACACGGCCGTGTGGGTGACCGTGTGTGGCACACGGTCGTGTGACAACCAGTGTCCCAAGCTTTGTGCACTTAAATTGACTTCCAAAACAAGCCAAAACAATGCTCCTTCCTTAGGTGCCAAGCCAACACAAATTCAACCACTTACATGCCTTCAAAGCACATTTGACACCATATTTCATAAACCAAATTAATCCACATCTAATGCTACAAGTTCGTACTTTAAACATAAACCAACCATACCAATTTATCCATTCCATTCACATTCCATTCTACCAAAGCCTATTCACTTTCAAGAAGCACAACAAAGTGACCAAAACACACATATATAGACATTTACAAGCCAAAACCAATGTCATGTATACAAGTAAGTTAGAACTATGCTTAAACAACATCATAATGACAAAATAGCTTAAAAGCTCCTAGTACATGCCATTTATAACCAACATCAAAATACCAAAAACATCTACCGAGATGAGGGACGAATAGTGTGAGCTCCGACTTAAACTTCCAACTATACGAGCTTTTAAAGATCCACAAGAGAAAAATGCAAATAACATAAGCAATAAGTTTAAAAAATTATATAAACATAACTCACTGAATAAAAGTTAATTTACTTTAAACATGCATTATTCCAATTATCATCTATGTTTTCATTCGATTCCTATTTACATAACAAACCTCAAACCATTAATAAAACATCCATTCAATTTGTGCACCTTTATTAATAATTCACTGTTCAGAGGATGTCGTGGTATCTTTCAACCATGGTTTTACACATTTTCAAGGTGGTGCCACAGTATCTTTCAACTATGGTCTTGATTTTAGCCCGATGTATTGCCATAGTATCTGTCAACTATGGTCTTATTCATTTCGGAATTAATATCATAGTATCTTTTAACTATGGTCTTTTTCATTTCCGATATAGTGTCATAATATCTTTCAACTATGGTATTATATATTCCGGTTTGATACCATGGTGTTTTTCAACTATGATCTTTCTCGTTTCGGGTATAATGCCATAGTATCTTTCAACCATGGTCTTTCTCATTTCTAATGTCAATGAATTCAATCACCAAATATATGGATAACATCAAATTATAATAAACAACTAAATAATTACTTTAATTAACTTATGAACACAAAACTAACAACTATTCTACTACTTTGGCTTTTTCACGATTAACGTCCGATTGATTTGTCTCTTGATCTAAATAATAATTTCCACTCAATTAATACATTCAAACATCTCAATTAATTAACCCCAAGTTAATATGCCATTCATTGATATTTACATAATTACCCCAACAATTTACCCTTTAAGCAATTTAATCCTTATATTCAAAACTTATAAATTATCCACATTCAGACAAAATCCAAGGTAACTGAATTTCATAGAACCTCACTACAACCCATATCTAACACAATTTCACAACAATTACCATGCAACTTTACTAATTTCACAAATTGATCCTTGAACATCAAAAATTATTTTACAAAATATTTCTATTTGACTATCAAGCTTAATAATATATCCTCAAACTTTACAAACACCTCAAAACTCATCTAAGGCACAATCTAAAACATTCAAAAATTTTACAATTTAACCCCCAAGTTAACTAGATTAAGTAATACGAGCTCAAAAACATGAATATAATAAAAATGGTGAAATAAAACACACCATGCATATGAAAATACTATGGCCGAAAGCTTCCTATTTCCTACAATGGTATTTCGGTTTTTGGTTGAATAAATGGAGAAGATTTTTATTAGTTTAGCCTTTATTTTGTTTTAATTTCTTATTGATTTATCAAGTTACATCTTTATCCTTTAAAAATTAATTAAATTTCATGCTACTAAACATAAAAACCGCCCACTAAAATTCCAAATGGTATATTTACCATTTAATTCCACTTATTTACTTTTTCATAGCCATTTAGCACATATAACTAATAGAAACTAACTTTTACAATTTTTAGGATTTAGTCCTTTTTAATTAATTAACTATCTAAGCGTTAATACTTTCTAACCAACTTCTAATATGACCCTAATATAACTCTATACAAATTAAATAAATAATAAAATATTAACTCACTTTTCAGAATTCTGGTCCCGAAACCACTGTTTTCGAGTCCACTGAAAATGGGCTCTTACACGTATAATTATCCGCCAGGAATTAGAAAGTATCCTCCAAAATTTGAAAGGAAGTCCAGAATCATTAAGTCGAGGAATTCAACATTATCGTTTAAAGGTAAAACTGGTTGAGACTCATTAAGTTCCATTAAACTTTTGAGTGTTTATTTGTAATGCAAGTTCTTGAGTTGAACCAATTCGCTAGGGTGGCAATTCGAAGAGCGATATTATGCATACATAGGGGCACTCTTGGAAACGTGGCGAATAGTCCTCTATGCCATGATTATGTTTGTCTCACTAAAGATTTAACTTGTTCTTTTAAAAGTTTGTTATAATTAATAAACGTTTTATTCAAGTTTTTTAACTTAGAAAAGATTATAAATAAATAAGAAGTACATTCAGTATGATTTTCGCCAATCTTGTAATTTTACTAAGTATTATGGCGTCCTATATCAAGGTCAAATATATTCGAGTCTGGTTTAGGTGTCACAAATACAGATACATGTAAAGAAAGTTAGAACGTTCCTTCAATGTCTTTTAAAGATAGTCTTACGAAGTTTGATGTTTAGGATTTCTAAATACAAATTCTAAGCTTGACTCCAAACATAACTACCTTCAAAAATTAAATGAAGTAAACCTAAAATCCAATACTTACTATCTAATATTTAATTTTAAACTTAACATCTAAAATTGAAAATTTAAAAATTAACTTAAAAAGTGTAAAATTTTAAAACTGAAGTTGAATTTAACTTAAAATTCTAACACATGAGGATTAATGTAACACCCCAAAATAGGGCCTAGGAGTTTTAGGGGTATTTTAGGACTTTTGGCCATAGAGTGCTCGAAATTATATGACATGGTATATCGGTGATTTTTTTTATTATAGTTTTTAAAAGGTTGAATCAATTTTGAAAAAAGTGTTTTAGAAACCTTTGATTTTAGGAAAAGAACTCATTTGTAACAAAGTCAAAACTGTGAGCATTTATGTTACAGTTTTACAAATTTTTAAAATTGAACCTATTTCTTCCCTCATCAACATATTTTCACGTCATTTTCCCCCCTTTCATTATGCTTGTCATCCCTTTGATTACCCCTACTCTCCCCACTCAATTTTGACATAAACTGTGATTCTTTGCTTTCTACTATTATTTAAGCCTTAAACCTCTATAAAATCTATTCAAAACACCCAAAAACTCCATTGATTTCACCATTGTCAAGTTATTGGGTTTTCTCAAGTTCGCGTTAAATGGTCAATTTTTGTTAACCAAAGGTAACCATTTGTCTACCTATTAGTTTTTAATGTTATCTAGACTTTAAAATTGAGTTTTTAGTTATTAAATTGTATGTTTTAAATAAAATCTGAAAATAGAGTCGTTAATGGTGGATTTCAAATTTTTGAGTAAAAATGTGATTTTGAAGTGTATTTCAGTTAATTTCAGTGTGATTAAGAGGTTTCCAAACTTACTTTGAATTTTTGTTAAGAATTTCTAACGTTTTAATAAATTTTCAAAAAATAGCTTTAAAACATCTCAAAAATGTCGATACCATGAATTGTGTAGATTAAAAGTTGGGAATTAGTCGTAGGCGAATTATAAGATCAACGGAATTAGTTTTAGGCGAAAAGACTGAGTATAGACCGAGACATTCGAATTTAAAGTTTGTTATGTTAAGGGTTTTAGTTACATGAGAACTTAAATTAGGCTTGTGTTTTGGTTGGTTTAAGTGAGTCCTTGGTTGTAATTTTACCGTGTTTATTGTATGATTGTTGTGTGTAAAGCTTCCGATACATTAGAGCCTCTTACAAGTTAAGAAAAAGTTAGTTGAGCTTTCAATTTTTTGAAAAAAGCATAAAGTGGTAAGTGTTTGGAATCGTTGCTCGTAGATACGAGTCAAGTGTTATTTAGGAATTTAGTAGTAGCTTAAACCCTTACTCTAAATTTCGAGGGTAAGCTCTCTCATACCTATGTTATCTTATGAATTATGTGCTTATGTGTTTGTGAATATGTGAATTAGGATGTGATGCTATAACATATGATATGAGTTTATGATAATTGTTGTGAAAGTGCAAATGTGCACATGTTATGTATATGATATTAGTGACAGTGTTTTGCTAAAAATGCAAATATACAGTCGATAAGTGATATGTGTTTGTTTTTGGGTTTTTTGGCCTTGTGATATTAAAACTCTTGGATATAGTTGGCATGCCATAGGATTGTGAGTACTCATCAATATGTATAGTGATTTTGGGTATTGAGACATAGGGACTTGTTGGAGGGATAAGGGAATGTTACATAAGATCCATTCAATAGGACCTGTGAGCTGAAATAAGGAAAACATTAGCTATATGCTTCACTTTTGGGATATGTTCGATTCTCTTCGAGTCATTTGGTGTAATTAGAGATCCGTGTATCTGATGAGTGATGGTAGAGCTTACTTTAAGTTTCATACCTCAAGTGCCAATTTATCATTAAATGCGATTGTGTTATGTGATATATGTTTGAATGAGTAAGTAAATGCCATGTAATTGAACTAATAGATAAATCATAAATAGGTCTACATGACACTAGACATAGGAACATTGCAAATGTATATATATATGGTTGTTCAAGGATGCATGATGATATGTTTGCGTAGTGATTATTCCACTCATTCACTGAGCTTATTAAGCTCACCCACTCCTTTTTTTACCTATTGCAGATTAGGTATGTACCGGTGTGAGCAGTGTGGTTTTCGAGATGTGATCCAAGCAATACTTTGTGATTTCGTAGGTGTTCATAATTTAATTACGTTTTGGGGGAATAAGGCAATGTGATAGATTTGGTTATAGCCATGATAGTTTCTAAACATTTTGCTAGTTTTTTATTTAGTTTATAATGATTACATATTATAGTTATGCTTATGTTCATGAACATGAAGATGGTTTGAAGTTACTTGCTCGGATACGATTTTGTGATTTTAAACTATTAATTTGGCCATTAGATGATTATTTGCTAAAGTAATTGTTTCATGATGTATTGAAACTAAATTAGGATGGATTATCTGCATAAGTATGCTGCATTTTTTAGGTCTGGAATAGATGTATCGATAATCAGGTTTTAAAAATGATACCTCTGTGTCTTGAATCATGCAGGAAGTTATAATAGATATTTGGTATCGATACATTAGCTTAAGTATCAATACTCGGGGTAAATTTATTGATATTTCATGATAGGTACTGATAATTTTTGAGACTTTAGTTTTTAAACTAGGAACAGAATACAAGTTTGATATCATTTTTCAGTTGATATCGATACCACTTAAAGAAAATATCAATACCCAAGTGTTAGTATTGATACCTATGAATATATTTTGAGAATTTTTCTAAACAAGCCATATGCATGTTTAAACACGTTTATATGACTAATTGATGTAAGATTAGCATGCACTAATGATAGCTAACAAATATGATTGACTTAAAACCTATACGAACAATAAACTGATGGATGTCTTGTTAAGAATGAGCTTTTACTTGTTGTGTATGATGTGAAACGGTGGTGTGGCATTTTGATATTCAGGCTTGGAAACTAGCCTAGGTATAGGGTGTTACATTTGGTGGTATCAAAGCTCTAGGTTCAATAACTCTAAGACCTAGGTGATTATCGTGTGTGTGGAGTTTCGAAACTCACAAGTCTAAATCTCTCTATTTTCTTAAAATTGGTGATGTAACTTTAATTGAATGGCATGAAATATTTTGAAATGATCTGATTGAATTGCATGTAGGGTTGGAACGTGAACACATTGCCTTAATCATAAATTCTTCTTGCAGGAATAAGACTTGGATCATCTTCTCGCCACTTACAGCATTTATTTGTTTGTTTGTATGCTAGATTATTATATATGCCTCTTAGACGTGTTAATGTGAGAGTTAGTGCTCAAGAGGATGGTACATCATCTGCACCTCTTGTGCCGCCGTGTAGAGTGAACATACTTGATAAGGGTGTAGGCCCTCTAATAGAAGCTTTAATAGCAGCATTTCAGCAGATTGTTGGTCTTAACCCTGCTCCTGTACCTACCAATCCTACACCGGTTAATTAAGGATTGCTACTTGAACGTCTTCAAGCGTTGGGTGGTAAGAAATTTTCTAGAATGAAGGGTACTAATCCGACGGTAGCTGAGTATTGGTTGGAGGGAGTTGAAAGGATCCTCTAGTAGGTGTCCTATTTTGACAAGGAAAAATTGGCTTGTGTTGTGTTCTTACTTGATGGTGAGGCTCATCATTAGTAAAATATTGTTAAGAGAGGTACTGTTTCTGATAGATTAACTTGGAATTACTTTCTCGAGCTCTTTAAGAGGAAGTTTATGGGCAAGTAGTATATAAAGTCTCGTAAGTATGAGTTTTTAGATTTGATCTAAAGTGATCTATTTGTGGTTGATTATGAGGCTGAGTTTGTGCGACTTAGTCAGTATGCTCTTGAGATGATACTTTTTGAGAGGCTACGTTGTAAGAGGTTTTATTTTGGGCTTAATCGTGATATTCGAGTTTATTTGGTAGCTCAAAATGTAGAGATGTTCAATGAGTTAATTGAGGGAGCTAAGGCAGTTGAGGAAACCTTAGTTGAGCTGCCTCGTTCTGTTGTAACTGATTTTGGCGAGAGAGCTTCTGATGGTGTATCGGGTAGACCGCCTAAGAGAGAGCGTGATAGTCATAGATTCGGTAGGGGTGCGAGACATGGGTTTTGACGGAGCCAGTCTAGATAGCAAAGTAGTACTGTGGTTAGTGCTAGTGGTTCGGCGGGTAGTTCTGGATGGCCGCTTTGTGCACATTGTAAGCGTAGGCATTCTAGAGAGTGTCGTAAGTTGATGAGTGGATGTTTTAAATATGGTTTGAAGGAATATTTTCTTAGAGATTGTCTGAATAGAGTTGAGGTTTCGTTGACTCAATTCGACACCTGCTTTTGCGTTTACTAGAGGCCGTGGTAGAGTCAGTGGGAGACTAGTTGGGTAGTGGATTGTTTCTTATTCTATTGCTTCACAGGTTGAGTCTAGAGGTCCAGCTCGATTTTATGCTATTAAGGAGCTAAAGGATCAGGATTTGACTGATGCTATCGCATGTACTTTCACTTTGTAGTCTACTCCATTATTTTATTTAGTCGATTTCGGTTCGACGCATTCGTATATCTTGAGTGAATTGGCATGTAAGTTAGATATTTTTGTTGAGACTATTGGTTTGGATATGATTTTCATTAGTTCTTTCGGTGATAGTGTAGTAGTGAATAAAGTGTACCGTAGATTCCCTCTTATGATTCAATGACATGTTTTCTTTGTTGATATTATAGAATTTTCATTCTATGGGTTTGATGTTATTCTTGGTATGAATTGGTTAACGGAACATAAGGCTAGGGTAGATTTTGAGACTAAACAAATTACTTTAAAGAATAGTGATGGGTTGGAAATTGTTGTTGTTGGTGAAGGATCAAGTTTTTTGTCTAATGTGGTTTTAGCTTTGAAGACTGAAAAG
Source organism: Gossypium hirsutum (assembly GCF_007990345.1). Lineage (NCBI taxonomy): Eukaryota > Viridiplantae > Streptophyta > Magnoliopsida > Malvales > Malvaceae > Gossypium > Gossypium hirsutum. The sequence continues at coordinate 40,510,279 of NC_053444.1, forward strand.
ACGTTGGGAAAAGGTTGTGAAGCTTACTTAGCTTATGTGATGAATTCTCTTGGTAAAGAGTTGAGACTTCAGAATATTCGCACTGTTAAGGATTCTCCTGACGTGTTTCCTAAAGAGTTGTTGAGTTTGCCACCGAATCATGAAATTAAGTTTGGTATTAAGCTTTATCCCGGTACTGCATCGGTGTCCATTGCGCCCGATCACATGGCACCAAATGAGCTTAAGGAATTAAAAATTTAGTTGCAAGAGTTAATTGATAGAGGATTTATTCGAACGAGTGTATCTCCGTGGGGTGCACCAGTTTTGTTTGTAAATAAAAAGGATGGTACGAGGAGAATGTGTATTGAATATAGACAGATGAATAAATTGACAATTAAAAATAAATATCCTTTGTCTCGGATTGATGACTTGTTTGATCAGTTTAGAGGTGCAACTGTATTTTCTAAGAATGATTTAAGATCTGGGTATTACCAGTTGAAGGTAAAGGAGTCTGATGTGTTGAAAACTACTTTTAGGATTCAATATTAGCATTATGAGTTTTTGGTGATGTCATTTGGTTTAACTAATTCCCCTATTGCGTTCATCGATTTGATGAATTGAGTATTCTATTCGTACTTGGATCAGTTTGTAGCGGTTTTTATAAATGATATTTTGATATACTCTTTTCTGAGGAGGATCACGATAAGCATTCAAAGGTTGTTTTGCTGATTCTGTGAGATAAACAGTTGTATACGAAGTTAAGTAAGTGTGAATTTTTGCTTAAGTAAGTTGCGTTTTTAGGACATGTTGTATCGGTAGAAGGGATTCGAATGGATCCTAAGAAGGTAAAGGCGATTTTAGAATGGAAGTCACCTAGAAGCGTTACTGAAGTTAGGAGTTTCTTGAGTTTGGCCGGTTACTATCACAAATTTGTTGAAGGGTTTTCTCTTATTGTTGCATCATTAACGAAACTGCTTCAGAAAGATGTAGAGTTTGAATAGACTGGTGCTAGGCAGAAGAGTTTTGAACAGCTTAAGGCAATTTTGACTAAGGCACCAGTGTTGATTCAACCAGAGCTTGGAAAAGATTTTGTGGTTTATAGTGATGCTTCGTGTTCGAGTCTTGGCTATATGTTGGTGTAAGAGGGAAAAGTTGTGGCTTATTCTTTGAGGCAATTGACGATTCATGAGCGTAATTATCCTATGCATGATTTGGAGTTAGTTGTTATGGTGTTTGCACTTAAGATTTGGCGCCATTATCTGTGTGGAGAGAAGTGCATGATTTACACGGATCATAAGAGTTTTAAGTATCTTCTCACCCAAAAGGAGTTGAAATCTAAGGCAAAGGCGTTGGATTGAGCTTCTAAAGAATTATGACTGTGTGATAAGGTATCATCCTGGTAAGGCGAATATAGTTGTTGATGCTTTGAGTAGGAAGTCGATAATGAATTTAAGAGCTATGTTTGCACATTTGAGTTTGGTTAGTGATGGTAAGTTGTTAGCTGAACTTCAAGTGAGGCCAACATTGTCACAACAAATTAAGGAGAAGCAGTCTTTAGATGGGGAGTTATTGAAGAAGATTCAACAAGTTGAGCAAGGTATTAAGGGAGACTTTGGTGTTGATAGTGAGGGTATCTTGAATTTTTGAGGTAGGTTGTGTGTATCGTATAATGTAGATGTAAGGCAAACGATTCTTATTGAGACTCATAGTAGCCCTTACGCTATGCATTCTAGTAGTGGTAAGATGTATCATGATCTTAGAGAGATTTATTGGTGACCTGGTTTGAAGCGTGATGTTATGAATTTTGTGACTAAATATTTAGTTTTTCAAAAGGTTAAGGTAAAGCATCAGTTTCCTTCAGTTTTGTTGCAACCAATTGCGATTCCTGAATAAAAGTGGGAAATGACCACTATGGATTTTATTTCGGGTTTGCCTTTGACTCCATCGAAGAAGGATTCGGTTTGGGTTGTAGTTGATTTATTTTCGAAGAGTGCGCATTTCTTAGTTATGCTTACTAACTATTCTTTGCAGAAGTTGGCTGAGTTGTATATTGCTGAGATTGTTCATCTTCATGGGGTTCCAATTTCAATTATTTCAGTTAGGGATCCGCGATTTACTTTGAGGTTTTGAAAGAGTTTAGAATAGGCTTTAGGGTCGAAGCTTTCTTTCAGTATGGCTTATCATCCCCAAATAGATGGTCAATCTGAAAGGGTGATTCAAGTTTTGGAAGATATGCTATGAAGCTGTGTGATTGAGTTCAATGGTAGTTGGGAGCGATATCTACCGTTGGCAGAGTTCGTTTACAACAATAGTTTTCAAGTGAGTATTCGTATGGCATCGTTTGAAGCATTGTATGGTAGAAAGTGTTGAACTCATCTGTGTTGGATAGAATTGGATGATAAGCGAGTTGTTGGACCGAAATTAGTTCGTGAGACTGAAGAAAAGGTAAAGTTGATTTGTGATCAGTTGAAAGCAACGTTTGATAAGCAAAAATCTTATGTGGATTTTTAACGAAGTGATATCGAGTTTCAAGTTGGTGATAAGGTGTTCTTGAAAGTTTCATTGTGGAAGAAAGCTTTGAGGTTTGGAAGGAAGGGTAAATTGAGCCCAAGGTATATTGGACCATATGTTGTGAAAGGATTGGTTCGGTAGCTTATCGTCTCAAGTTGACGCCGGGACTTGTGCAAATTTATGATACTTTCCATGTGTCAATGTTGCAGAAGTATCATAAGATCTATCACATATAGTGCCAGTTGAGGAAATTAAAGTTCAAGATTATCTTACTTATGAAGAATAACCAGTTGAAATTGAATAGACTACTTAGGAAATCTTAGGAAATCGAGGAGGCAATGAGACAAAAATACCCTTATTTGTTTAGTTCAGGTAATTTCGAGGACGAAATTCTCTTTAGAGGTAGATAATTATAACACCCTAAAATAGGGCCTATGTGTTTTAAGGGTATTTTAAGAATTTTGGCCATAGAGTGCTCGGAATTATGTGACATAGTATATCAATGAATTTTTTATAGTTTTTAAAAGGTTGAATCAATTTTGAAAAAGTCTTTTAGAAACATTTGATTTTAAGAAAAAAGCTTATTTTTAACAAAGTCAAAACTATGAGCATTTATGTTGCAGTTTTATCAATTTTTAAAACTGAACCTATTTCTTCCCCTAGCAACACGTTTTTATGTCAGTTTTTCCCCTTTTATTGTGCTTGTCGTCCCTTTGATTTCCTAGCTCTCCCTACTCGATTTAACTTCCAAACTGTGATTCTTTTATTTCTACTATTATTTAAGCTCTAAACCTCCATAAAATTCTTCAAAGCACCTAAAAACTCCATTGATTTCACCATTGTCAAGTTATTGGGTTTTCTCGAGTTTGCGTTAAAAGGTCAATTTTCGTCAATCAAAGGTAACAATTAGTCTACCCATTAGTTTTTAATGTTATCTAGACTTTAAAACTGGATTTTTAGTTACTAAATTGTATGTTTTAAATAAAAGCCGAAAATAGAGTCGTTAATGGTGGATTTTGGATTTTTGATTAAAAATGTGATTTTAAAGTGTAATTCAATTAATTTTAATATGATTAAGAGATTTCCAAATTTATTTTGAAGTTTCGTTAAGAATTTTTAGCGTTTTAATGAATTTTCAGAAAATAGCTTTAAAACATCTCAAAAATGTCGGTACCATGAATTGTATAGTTAAAATTTAGGAATTAGTCATAGGCAAATAATAAAATGAACATAATTGGTTTTAGGTGAAAAGACTGAGTATAGACTGAGATATTCGAATTTAAAGTTTATTATGTTAAAGGTTTTGGTTACATGAGAACTTAGCTTAGACTTGTGTTTTGGTTGGTTTAAGTGATTCCTTGGTTGCGATTTGACTGTTTTATTGTATAATTATTGTGTGTGAAGCCTCGGATTCATTAGAGCCTCTTAAGAGTTAAGGAAAAGTTAGTTGAGCTTTTGACTTTCCAATGAAAGCATAAAGTGGTGAGTGTTTGGAATTGCTGCTCATAGACACAAGTCATGTGTTATTTGGGAATTTAGTAGCAGCTTAAACCCTTGCTCTAAATTTTGAGTGTAAGCTTTCTCATACCTATGTTATCTTATGAATTATGTGCTTATGTGTTTGTGAATATGTGAATTGGGATGAGATGTTATAACATGTGATATGAGGTTATGATAATTGTTGTGAAAGTGCAACTGTGTACATGTTATGTATATGTTAAATGTTAGTGAGAGTGTTTTGCTAAAAATGCAAATATGCAGTGATAGTGCACAGACAATCGGTAAGTGATATGTGTTTGTTTTCGGGTATTTTGGCCTTGTGATCTTGAAACCGTTGGATATAGTTGGCATGCCATAGGATTGTGAGTACTCACCTATATGTACAGTGATTTTGGGCGTTAAGGCCTAGGGACATGTCGAAGGGATAAGAGAATGTGAGCTGAACTCCATTTAATGGGACATGTAAGGGGAAATAAGGAGAGTGTTAGCTATATGCTTCACTTTTGGGATATATTCTACTCTCTTCGAGTCATTTGATGTGATTGGAAATTCGTGTATCCGATGAGTGATGATAGAGCTCACTTTAAGTTTCAAACCTCAAGTGCCAATTTATCATTATTGTTGGCACTGTTTTTTGAGGAAAACGGGGTCGACTTGCGTTTAGAAAATGAAAACAAAAATGAGAGTCGCCACCAATCTTTTTTGATAAGGTGTGATCGGATCACCTTGAAAATTGGTTATTTTTAATAAACGATTTAATTTTATTAAAACAACGATTTTGGTCCATGAAATTCAGAAAAAGGGGTTCGGGAGTCGGTTACGTATGAGGAAGGATTAGCACCCTCGTAACGCCCAAAAATTGATACCTAGTTGATTAGTTAATGTCTTAACGTCAAAAATTTAAAACTTTGAAGAATTTTAAAAATGTGATCCTAAAAACTTTTGACCAATATGGGTTGGAATTTTAGATTCTCCTATTCCGAAATAATATCATATCCAACACCTTAGGATATGATACTTTACTCTCGAAACCAAGATCACCTTATGGTTTCCAAAACCCGTATTTTGAAATTTTAAAAGGATATCAAGCTATCTGGCTAAACGAGAAATCGAAACCCAACACATTAGGGCACGTTTACTTGAATTTCGAAACGCAAAATATTGCCTTTATTATTTTAGAAAAATCCTCATCTCGAGAAAATGACATTTCATGTCCAATGCATTAGGACACAACGTATCGAATTCCCGATACGAGAATACATGCCGAAAAATTTATTTACTTAAGAAGACATTTAATTATCTCGGGTTTAGAAAAGGGATCATGCCCAGTAAGTTAGGACACGATCTTTTCTTAATTCCCAAGATCGTTTAAAAACTTGAGTTTGAAAAGATTCGTGTATTTAGATTTATTGCGAAAATCGAAACCCAGTAAGTTAGGGTACGACTTTCTCAAATCTAAACACAAAATTTTGCTTATTTTAAAATCGTGAAACACAATGTTAATATGGGTAACAAAACAATAATAAATACGACGATGTAAACATAACACGAATAACCACAACAAAATGATAAATAAATAAATAAAAGATGACAAAACAATTATACATGAAATAATAGACAACTAGGGCTAACATTTCATAAAAATAGTGATGAACACATAAATAAATATAAGATAAAGCAATAATAACAACACAAGAATAAATAAAATTGTAAAAGTAAAAATCTATGCATGTATATACATAACAAAGTTTAAAATATATATAAATGATTAAATAATGATAATGTGTATATGTGATTGAAAATATATTAAAAAAATTATGCATGAATATATATGTATATATAAATTATAAAGTATATAAAAAATATATAAATATGTACACGTATATAAATTTAAAATATGTATGTTTGTATATATATATAACAAAAACTAAAAATTAAAAGGTATAAATGAGTAAATAATAATAGCAATAATGATAATAATAATAATAATAATAATAATAATAATAATATTTTGAAAGTATAAAAAGCTAGAAGTAAATAGTAAAATAATAAAATGATATAATTAGATAACTATATATATAAATTAGAAAAATAAGCAAATAAATAAAGTATATAATATAAAAAAGTAATGCAATACTAATTTATATAATAATGGAATAATAATGAATAAATGAATAAAAGGAGAACGAAAGCTAATAATAAAAAGTAATAATAATAGCAATATTAAATTTATTGGTTTTAATAATAAAATAACCAAAATAACAAAAAAAAAACCAAATTGGATTTTAAAACAAAAATCGGGGTTTTAAAATGCAAATAAACAAAAAGGGAATCCTAGGGATCAAAATATAATGCGCTCAAAGAACGGAGGGCTGATTGGGAAAATATTCCCATCGTTATGCGCAGCGTTTTGGCACGGGTTAAAATGAAACGCATAGGAAATTATGCGGCCAAATTTAAAAAACAAAAGGGACCCTATTGCACGACGGCATGAAAGCGGATGGACTTTATCAGCAAATATCTGAATAGTCCAAAACACGCGAATCCTCACGGCCGGGTCGGGTCGCATGCGCGGGTTGAGCATGAAACGGCGTCGTTTTGGCGCCTGGGTTCCTAACCCAAAACGGCACCGTTTTGCTTCCTTATTTAAATCTATTTTTTTTTCTAAAATTTTCATTTTACCAGTGCTTTAAAAAAAATTCAAAACCTCTCATCTCTCTCAAAAAGCTCTCTCCCATCCGGCCATGGGACACCACCATGGCTCCATCGCAGCCACCGAACGCCGACGTCGTCGACCTTTGCACGCGGTTGCTGGAGTTCATTGGAAAAAGACCATTTTGGCCATTTCTCCTCCCTTAGTCCGCTTCTTGAGACGAAAAATCCAAAAAAAGCAGAGAAAAATAAAAACTTCCCCTTTTAAGCCCGATTTCGACGACAGCGAAAGGACTTTCGTCGACGGAGCCACGAGGCGAATCAGGTATGTTTCTCTTTTCCCTTTTTTATTTTTGTAGATAAAAAGAAAAAAATAAAAAAAAACACTATATCTAAAACAAAAAAAACGAAATATCACCTAGAAATCAAATTTTTTTTCTTTTCCTTTTTTTATTAAATTTTCAAAGAGAAGATACAAAGCTTTCATTTTCGGCTTTTATAGCCAAATGCCTATTTTCTTTCTTTCTTTTTTGCTACTGCTTTTCTGCTATTTTTTGTTGCTGTCGCGTGTTTTTTCCATTTTGCAGGTGGCACTGGAGTAGGTGGGGAGGCCGTACGGTGGCAGAGTCGGTGGCGGCACGTGGGTGTCAGAGGTGGCAGAGGTTAGGTGCGGCGCAACAGGGGACTAGGGTTTTTGCTGAAGAGTTTAGGTTTTGGGCCAATCGGGCCGTCTAGGGTTTTTTATTATTGGGCTAGGGTATTTGGGTTAAATCTGGCTGTGAATGGACTCTTTTATTTTATATTTTGTAGGCCCAGGCCAAAATTGGGCTGTACAGCTGCCCCTCTTTGCTTGTTGTCGTGTAACGAGAACAGAACAAAGACTAAAAAAGACCAATTTTGCCCGGTCTCGCTGAGTCTTGACTTCTTGGTGCATTTCTTCTTCAAGTAGCCCATTCCAGTCCACTGTGTCTTGTCGCTTCAATCCATTCCACTTCACTTCAAGGAGATCTGACTTATAGCTTCAATCCACTCTATTGTAACTTCAAGGGGCGAGGTTTGTGGTTTAAATTAACTTCCCTACTACCTTGGGAAGATAAGATTCACCATCTTTGATTTGTTCCACTACTGCTTAGGGAGACAAAATTTGCAATCTTCAACCTACTCCACTGCTGCTCAGGGAGATAGGGCTAATGGCTTAAATCTGCTTCTCCACTATCTTGAGAAGATAAGATTCACAATCTTCGATCTGCTCCACTACTGCTTAGGGTGAGAAAATCTGCAATATTCAACCTACTCCACTACTGCTCAGGGAGATAGGGTTAATGACTTAAATCTGCTTCTCCACTATCTTGAGAAGATAAGGTTCATCACATTCGATCTGCTCCACTACTGCTTAGGGTGACAGAATATACAATCTTCAACCTACTCCACTACTGCTTAGGGAGATAGGATCTTTAATCTTTAACCTACTCCACTACTGTTTAAGGAGATAGGACTAATGGCTTAAATCTGCTTCTCCACTATCTTGGGAAGATAAGATTCACCATCTTCGATCTGCTCCACTACTGCTTAAGGTGACAGAATCTGCAATCTTCAACCTACTCCATTACTGCTTAGGGAGATAGGACTAGTGGCTTAAATTTGCTTCTCCACTATATTGAGAAGATAAGATTCACTAACTTTGATTTGCTCCACTACTGCTTGGGAGAGGAAGATTCGTCGTTGTGACTTTAATCCTTTTAACTGCAATGTCGGGAAAGCAAGATTCACCGATGTTGCTTTAATTTGTTCCACTGCATCGCCTGGGAGGTAAGATTTTGTTTTCGATCTACTTCGCTATTAACGCAGAAAGGCAAGATCTGCTATCTTTAACCAGGTCCACTGCAACCGATGGAGGCAAGGCTTTGTTTTTGATCTGCTTTACTGTTAACGCAGGAAGGCAAGATCTGCTATCTTTAACCAGTTCCACTGCAATCGATGGAGGCAATGCTTTATTTTCGGTCTGCTTTACTGTTAACGCAGGAAGGCAAGATCTGTTATCTTTAACCAGCTCCACTGCAACCGATGGAGGCAAGACTTTGTTTTCGATCTGCTTCGCTGTTAATGCAGGAAGGTAAGATTTGCTATCTTTAACCAGCTCCACTACAACCGATGGAGGCAAGGCTTTGTTTTCGATCTGCTTCGCTGTTAACGCAGGAAGGCAAGATCTGCTATCTTTAACCAGCTCCACTGCAATCGATGGAGGCAAGGCTTTGTTTTTGGTCTGTTTCGCTGTTAACGCAAGAAGGCAAGATCTGTTATCTTTAACCAGCTCCACTGCAACCGATGGAGGCAAGACTTTGTTTTCGATCTGCTTCGTTGTTAACGCAGGAAGGCAAGATCTGCTATCTTTAACCAGCTCCACTACAACCGATGGAGGCAAGGCTTTGTTTTCGATCTGCTTCGCTGTTAACGCAGGAAGGCAAGATTTGCTATCTTTAACCAGCTCCACTACAACCGATGGAGGCAAGGCTTTGTTTTCGATCTACTTCTCTGTTAACGCAGGAAGGCAAGATCTGCTATCTTTAACCAGCTCCACTGCAACCGATGGAGGTAAGGCTTTTTTTTCGATCTTCACTGATCTGTTCTCTAGGGAACATGGCCTATATATTGAACCTAATTATGCCTAATGATTAGGATGGCATGATCAAAATGAATCAAATGCTCCTAACTAGACATGTGTGAATGGTGTTTGCATGAATACAAAATTTTATTTTTTTTTCTTTTTTCTTGAGAATGATCCCGCTTAGGTTGTCATTACTCGAAGTTTATTAAGGCTTTAACACTGACGTGCTACAACGTCTTCTCACTTGACCGACTTCTTCAAAGAATCACTTTAGTCAGATTGCCCCCACTGTGAAATCCATTGGGACACAAAATTTGTACCATCATTCTCCCACTGTAATCCAAGCGTAGAAATATGTGGCCTTTCCTCAATCCTTCCTTATCATAATTCAAGGATACAGGATTCTAGTCGTTCTAGTTCCTTACACCATTCCCAAGGTGTCGTACCAAAGACTTATGCGCAAATGAAGGCTCTCTTCTCTGAGGTAACCTCTTCTTATCACCTGATGATCATTGCTTGCTTGTTCATTTAAGCTTTGTCATTAACCCGTCATCTTATCATTTTATTCAACCAATACATTCGACAACGAAATTCAAAGAGAAAGTCTAAATTCAGACTCTTCCTTCTCAGATTTCCAACCTTTAAAATTGGTGTGTTCTATTATTTAGAAACTTTTCAGAGTAATACGCAAAACTTCCTTTGTGAAAGTTTTATTAGTCCATTAATCATTATTCCAATGCAACATGTTTGCAAAAAGGTCATAACAATAGATAAGAATAAAGTTGGTTCTGAGCATAGCTCGAAAGAACAAATTATCGAAAATAGTAAAGAAGGATGACAAAGAAATTAATTGGGAATGTATATCTTGGAAAGGAAAAAAAAGTATTCCAAGAACAACAAATAATATAAGAATTGGGTGCCCCAGATATCGCAACTTGAACTTCTCTGTACAAACTTTCTGAAGACCATTTTGAGTTGGATATGTGTTTAAGAGATCTAAAGTGCTCTATCGATGCCCCAAGATGTCGCCTATCCTTTCCTGTTGATTCAGGCATAGCAAGATCACCACATGCCTAATTTGGTCAAGATTCGAGTTGCTTTGATTACCTCATGCCCTACTTTAATCAATATTTGAGCCGCCCTTTTCAGGTTTTCAACTCAAATCCCCTTTGGCCTAAGGTGCCCTTTGCGGGTTTTCCCCTTAGCCTCTCCATTTTTACTCTTTCATTTTTCATCTTTTCATTTTCGTTTTTCATCTCTCTTTTTTGTTCTTGAAATCCATTGTCTTGCAGTATGGTCACAAACCGTGATGTCTGATTTTAAACTGATTACAGCCCTCAGCTATCATGCTGTCATTCAAGTTTAATGCAATTTCCAATACCATCCTCTCTGGAGTTCTATATCAGCATATGATGACATTGACGCATGCAGTAACCTTTATCCATTTGATGAAGTAATTAATGATCTCAATAGCGAAGCAATGCCCATTAGAAGTCTTCGATAATGGTAATGTCCATGCCCCATTTTGCTCGAAATTTGAGTCGCCATTTTCGGGTTTTCAACTCAAAACCACATTTGGTCACAAAGCGCCCTTTGCGGGTTTTCGCCTTGGCCTCTCCTTTTCTTTTTCCTTTTCCCTTTTCTTTTCTCTTTTTCATTTTCATTTTAACTTTGATTTTGATTTTTTCTTTTTGTTTTTCTTGTTTTTTGAATTGGATCTGAACTCTTGGAATTAGGCAAGTCCTTGTTATCCCTTTCGAAGAATCTTCTCTGATATCAGATTTCCTTCATAAAACCTTTTGGGGCGTAACTATGATAAGAAAACATCTTGAAGGGATGGAAACTCGACTTCAAATGGGCAAAGCTATGCTGACTCAACGAGAAAGGCGTTGCCTCGGCAAAGAATTGCATCGTTCCTACTGCAAATTTCTGTCATCGTGCTGTTGTGTAGATTTCTTTATCAGCGTTTATCCTAGGCATATCCTGGTATGATCCTACAAAGACAACTTTGAACAAGGTCTTGCTTCATCTTTGAGGTCAGGTCAATTCTAATCTTCTCCAAGCCCACAATTCCTAATGATTCCTTGTGATGTAGGATCTGTCGGTTCTCTTATTCTACCTCCTCAACAAGTTTGAGATAAGCTACAATCTTTGTCATTTTTAAAGTCATAAGATCTGTCTAAACACATGCCTCGCTCAAGAGGAAAATCTGAGTCTATAGCAGCGTCATTCACGTAATTGATATCTCCCATAATAAGTACCAAAAATATGCTAAAGAATGTATAAATTTATGAATAATTATTTATACAAGATGATTATGAATGAATGAATGACGTGGAAGAAAATCCAAAAGAATAAAATAATCAGAAATAATTATTCAAAAAGAATGAAATAACATTAGCTCAAAAGTGATCATAAAGATGTATTTCATTAGAATAATAACGTTCATACATGAGCCTATTTCACAAAGGAAATTTCTATCGTTTTAGGCTAAAAACAACAAAAATGTTCTGAACATTACTTTAAAAAGCTCTAGAGACTATAGGGTTTTCTTTCGCAGTCGAATTGCTTAGAACACTTCCACGTTTATAAGGGCGGATATCTAACAAGGTTCCTTCTTCAGTTGCTTGTTCATTGCATTCACACCACTTATCAATTATGATTGGGTAATGGATTTTCCGCACTGGAGGAATCATCAAATTTAACGACGCCCATACTGATAAGCCTTTCAATCAGTTTTTTAAAGGCAATGTAATTTTCTATGGAATACCCTATATTTCCCGCATAATATTCACATTGTGCATTTGCATCGTGCCATTTGGGGTACGGAGGCTGTGGAGGTTTCATGTAGAGAGGGGCAACAATGCGCGCGTTGAATAAGCTTTGATACAGCTCCTTATACGACATCGGAATTGGCGTGAACTGGAGGTTCTCAGTGCCTTGTTTCACATAAGATTCTTGTCTTGATGAACCTTGTTGACTAGCGACCCCTTTACTTGGATGACTTACTGACCTTGAGTAACATGTGTTGTTCACCTCATTTTCTCTTCTCCTTGGGGTTGACCTCTTATCGCTCTCTTCCGCCTCAATTTTTCTGGCTTTTATAGCATTCTCAATCATTTCACCATTCATAACTATTTCAGAAAAGCTTTTTGTTGCGCTTCCTAACATATGCGTAATGAACGGGGCCTTCAGCGTATTGATGAAGAGCATTGTCGTCTCTTTCTCCAAGAGGGGGTGGCTGAACCTGGACTGTAACCTCCCTCTACCTCTATGCATACTGCCTAAAACTTTTGCTCGATTTCTTTTCCATGTTTTGCAAGGTGATTCTATCGGGAACCACATCCATTACATGACCGTATTGTTTCATGAATACCTGTGCTAGGTCCCTCCATGAACCAATCTTAGTACGGCTGAACTGATTGTACCATTTCGACGCTGCCCCAATGAGGCTATCTTGAAAACAATGTATTAATAGCTGATCATTGTTAATATACCCAGTCATTCTCCTACAGAACATGGTGATATGGGCTTGTGGGCAACTGGTCCCACTATATTTCTCAAATTCAGACATCTTAAACTTGTGAGGAAGTACTAAGTCTGGAACCAAGCTCAGATCTTTCGCATCGATCCCATGGTAACTATCGGCGCTTTCCAGGGCTTTGAATTTTTCCTCCAACCATTTACACCTATCCTCCCATTTTTTTGACAGTTCGACGTTTGCCTTCCCTTTTTCAGTCATTTCATCGAAATTAGGAATAACAAGATTCACTGGGTTATCTTTAGGATTAGAACCTGATCCAGCCTCGGTCTGAATCTGCGCATGCAGAGGCGTAAAGCCTAGAGGATAGATAGGTCTATCATTGTCTTCTACTTCATCTTTAACCATAGGACCCTTCCCCTTGTTTATACCTTTAGTCAGTAGGTGAGTCAATTCATCCATCGCATCTTTTTGAGCCTTGATCAGTTTTTCCGTCATGTCTTCTTGAATTTTATCTAGCCGCTCTTGCATTTGTACTTGTAACCGTTCTTGCATATCCTTTTACATTTGCTCTAGTTTCTCTAATCTTTGGTCCATTTCCTTAGTCTTTCGACGAGTACCGTATTGATGCTTAATGGGTGAGCCTTTGTCGATTTCCAGATTAGCTGAAATAAATTTACTCAATTAGACCATTTCAATGGACTTTAATGCATGTAATGCAAATGCATGAAATGTATGCCTAAAGAGACGTTGATTCTGATTCAATTACATTTTGAAAACTTTTCTAGAAGATAAATTTCTTTACATAAAAAGGATACATGTACGGCCTCACCCTCATATTCCAAGAAACAACATCGGTCTTTTTCTTCAGGCGCATGTTTGAGATAATCTCACCCATTTCCAATAGGTGCCACTACTAGCTCCTTTTCTTGATCTTGGTCACGATCTATCATCTACCCATCTTTGTAAGGCTCGTCCGCTTCTTTAAGGGAGTTGAAACGTCGAAGGCTCTTGGAAAATCGCCTCAAACCCTCAGGCCACAAAGTAAGGTCACGAACTTTTCCATCGATCTTCTTGTGTTTCTCATAATACATTCAGGCAACCATATTGTTTTCCACTTTATCAAGGAATACGTATTCCATGACAAGCTTTCTAATTTAGTAATCAAACTTGAATCAATATCCTTCCTAAGATGCAAATACAATGCAATCTCAATCAAAGCTCGACAAGAGGGGTTAGTAGAAAACATAAGCAACCAAGGAAAACAAAAGTACCTAGTCGGGTAACCACTAGGAATTTGGAGGGGCTCTACCTAGGATGGGTTCCTAAGGTCTTCTACATGCGGTTCGGCTCTAAAGTCAGGTACCCGAACCAGCAGATTCCTCGATCTTCACCCATTATAGGCTCATGCAAACCGGGTTCGGTTCAGGGGAATACATTTCCCTATGGCTGCATGGAGATGAAAATCTCACGAAGACATAGGTACGGATATATCCCGAAAGCGATCCGCTATCCTACATGGAGGTGAAAACCTCACGAAAGAGTAGCTTCTCACTCCCACTTAAAAGGGAAAGATCAAACGATCATGCAATGCAATGTGCAAAAATACATCAAAACTTAAACCAACATTACAATTATAAAACCACAATGATGAAGATTGTAATAAAGACGAATGAAAATGTAACGAATGGATCATAAATTTAAACCAAATTTTCAATTTTCGATAAAAAGACAAAAAGTAATCAACACGTGGCTTGACTCTCTTATTTTGGGTCCCCAGTGGAGTCGCCAAGCTGTTGGCACCATTTTTTTGAGGAAAACGGGGTCGACTTGGGTTTTGAAAATGAAAACAAAAACAGGAGTCGCCACCAATCTTTTTTGATAAGGTGTGATCAGACCACCTTGAAAATTGGTTGTTTTTAATAAACGATTTAATTTTATTAAAACAACGATTTTGGTCCACGAAATTCAGAAAAAGGGGTTCAGGATTCGGTTACGTACGAGGAAGGATTAGCACCCTCGTAACGCCCAAAAATTGGTACCTAGTTGAATAGTTAATGTCTTAACGTCGAAAATTTAAAACTTTGAAGAATTTTAAAAATGCGATCCTAAAAACTTTTGACCAATATGGGTCGGAATTTTAGATTCTCTTATTCCGAAATAATATCATATCCAGCACCTTAGGATATGATACTTTACTCTCGAAACCAAGATCACCTTATGGTTTCCAAAACCCGTATTTTGAAATTTTAAAAGGATATCAAGCTATTTGGCTAAACGAGAAATCGAAACCCAACACATTAGGGCACGTTTACTTGAATTTCCAAACGCAAAATATTGCCTTTATTATTTTAGAAAAATCCTCATCTCGAGAAAACGACATTTCATGTTCAATGCATTAGGACACAACGTATCGAATTCCCGATACGAGAATACATGCCGAAAAATTTATTTACTTAAGAAGACATTTAATTATCTCGGGTTTAGAAAAGGGATCATGCCCAGTAAGTTAGGACACGATCTTTTCTTAATTCCCGAGATCGTTTAAAAACTTGAGTTTGAAAAGATTCGTGTATTTAGATTTATTGCGAAAATTGAAACCCAGTAAGTTAGGGTATGACTTTCTCAAATCTAAACACGAAATTTTGCTTATTTTAAAATCGTGAAACACAATGTTAATATGGGTAACAAAACAATAATAAATACGACGATGTAAACATAACACGAATAACCACAACAAAATGATAAATAAATAAATAAAAGATGACAAAACAATTATACATGAAATAATAGACAACTAGGGCTAACATTTCATAAAAATAGTGATGAACACATAAATAAATATAAGATAAAGCAATAATAACAACACAAGAATAAATAAAATTGTAAAAGTAAAAATCTATGCATGTATATACATAACAAAGTTTAAAATATATATATAAATGATTAAATAATGATAATGTGTATATGTGATTGAAAATATATTAAAAAAATTATGCATGAATATATATGTATATATAAATTATAAAGTATATAAAATATATATAAATATGTACACGTATATAAATTTAAAATATGTATGTTTGTATATATATATATAACAAAAACTAAAAATTAAAAGGTATAAATGAGTAAATAATAATAGCAATAATGATAATAATAATAATAATAATAATAATAATAATAATAATAATAATAATAATAATTTGAAAGTATAAAAAGCTAGAAGTAAATAGTAAAATAATAAAATGATATAATTAGATAAATATATATATAAATTAGAAAAATAAACAAATAAATAAAGTATATAATATAAAAAAGTAATGCAATACTAATTTATATAATAATGGAATAATAATGAATAAATGAATAAAAGGAGAACGAAAGCTAATAATAAAAAGTAATAATAATAGCAATATTAAATTTATTGGTTTTAATAATAAAATAACCAAAATAACAAAAAAAACCAAATTGGATTTTAAAACAAAAATCGGGGTTTTAAAATGCAAATAAACAAAAAGGGAATCCTGTTGATCAAAATATAATGCGCTCAAAGAACGGAGGGCTGATTGGGAAAATATTCCCATCGTTATGCGCAGCGTTTTGGCACGGGTTAAAATGAAACGCACAGGAAATTATGCGGCCAAATTTAAAAAACAAAAGGGACCCTATTGCACGACGGCATGAAAGCGGATGGACTTTATCCGCAAATATCCCAACAGTCCAAAACACGCGAATCCTCACGGCCGGGTCGGGTCGCATGCGCGGGTTGAGCATGAAACGACGTCGTTTTGGCGCCTGGGTTCCTAACCCAAAACGGTGCTGTTTTGCTTCCTTATTTAAATCTATTTTTTTTCTAAAATTTTCATTTTACCAGTGTTTTAAAAAAAATTCAAAACCTCTCATCTCTCTCAAAAAGCTCTCTCCCATCCGGCCATGGGACACCACCATGGCTCCACCGCAGCCACCGAACGCCGGCGTCGTCGCCCTTCGCACGCGGTTGCCGAAGTTCATCGAAAAAAGACCATTTTGGCCATTTCTCCTCCCTTAGTCCGCTTCTTGAGATGAAAAATCCAAAAAAAGCAGAGAAAAATAAAAACTTCCCCTTTTAAGCCCGATTCCGATGACAGCGAAAGGACTTCCGTCGACGGAGCCACGGGGCGAAGCAGGTATGTTTCTCTTTTCCCTTTTTTATTTTCGTAGATAAAAAGAAAAAAATAAAAAAAAACACTATATCTAAAACAAAAAAAATGAAATATCACCTAGAAATCAAAGTCTTTTTCTCTTCCTTTTTTTATTAAATTTTCGAAGAGAAGATACAAAGCTTTCATTTTTGGCTTTTATAGCCAAATGCCTATTTTCTTTCTTTTTTTTTTTGCTACTGCTTTTCTGCTATTTTTTGTTGCTGTCGCGTGTTTTTTCCATTTTGCAGGTGGCGCTGGAGCAGGTGGGGAGGCCGTACGGTGGCAGAGTCAGTGGCGGCACGTGGGTGTCAGAGGTGGCAGAGGTTAGGTGCGGCGCAACAGGGGACTAGGGTTTCTGCTGAAGAGTTTAGGTTTTGGGCCAATCGGGCCGTCTAGGGTTTTTTATTATTGGGCTAGGGTATTTGGGTGAAATTTGGCTATGAATGGACTCTTTTATTTTATATTTTTTAGGCCCAGGCCAAAATTGGGCTATACAATTATATTAGATTGTGTCATGTGATATATGTTTGAATGACTAAGTAAATGTCATGTAATTGAACTAATAAATTATTCATAAATAGGTCCTATATGACACTAGACAAAGGAACATTGCAAATGTATACATATGGTTGTTGAGGATGCATGATAATATGTTTGTGTAGTGGTTATTCCATTCATTCACTGATCTTATTAAGCTCACCCACTCCTTTATTTACCCATTGCAGATAGTTGTGTGCCAGTGTGAGCAATGTGATTTTAGAGAGGTGATCCAAGCAATACTTTGTGATTTTGTAGGTGTTCATAATTTAATTACGTTTTGGGGGAATAAGGCAATGTGGTAGATTTGATTATAGCCATGATAATTTCTAGACATTTTGCTAGTTTTTAATTCAGTTTATAAGGATTACATATTATAGTTATGTCTAGGTTCATGAACATGAAGATGGTTTGAAGTTACTTGCTCGGATACGATTTTGTGATTTTGAACTGTTAATTAGGCCATTGGATATTTATTTGCTGAAGTAATTGTTACGTGATGTTTAGAAACTAAATTGGGATGGATTATTTGCATAAGTATGCTGCATTTTTTAGGTTTGAGGCAGATGTATCGGTAATCGGGTTACCTCTGTGTAAACGTTCAGGAAGTCATAATAGAGATTTGGTATCGATACCTTAGCTCAAGTATTGATACTTGGGGTAAATTTATCGATATTTCATGACAGGTACTGATAATTTTTGAGACTTTGGTTTTTAAATGAGAAATAGAATGCAAGTTTGGTATCATTTTTCCAGGTGTTATCGATACCACTTAAAGAAAATATCGATACCCTATTGTCAATATTAATACCTAAGGAACACATTTTGAGAATTTTTCTAAACGGGTCATATGCATGTTTAAATAGGTTTATAAGACTAATTGATATAAGATTAGCATGTACTAATGATAGCTAACAAATATGATTGGCTTAAAACCTATACGAACTATAAAATGATGGATGTCTTGTTAATGAGCTTTTACTTGTTGTGTTAGACAATGAGACGGTTGTGTGACATTCTGATATTCGGGCTTGGCAACGAAATCGAATATAGGGTGTTACAATTAACACTTAAAATTAAAAAATTCTAAAAATCCAATATTTAAAATCTAAAACCAAAAGAAAAATTAAATCCACATTGTCTAAATTCTAAATTAAAATAGAAAAAATAAATCTAATGAAAACATAAGAATTAAACTCTAAAGTCTAATTTAATTTATTAAAGCCTAATATTTAAAATTCCAAAGACTAAAATGAAATGAATCTAATTTAACTTAGAAATCTAATTGAAGTCATCAAATCCTAAACATTTAAAATTTCTAAAACTAAGCAAAAATTGAAGTTTTAAAACCTAAAATTCTAAAATTGAAAACTAATTAATCTAGATCTAATCCAAATATGAAATTTAAACTTAAAATCTAATTGAAGTTAAAATAAAAAAAAATCTAATTTGATTGAATTTTAAAACAAAATTTTAATTTAAACTAAAACACTCTAAAATGTCATATAAATTTACAATTGAAATCTAATTGAGCTAAAGATCTAAAATTGTAATTAAAAACTCACAATTGAAAACTTAAAATCTATAGAGCACCTAAATTGGATCTAAACACATAAATTTAAAACCTAAACAAATCAAATTTAAAAACAACTTAACTTCTAGATCTAAACTTATCAACAACAAACTATCAAAATATCCTCAAAATATCAATTTTTAAAATTATTTGTGTAATTAAAAAAACTACACTTTTAATATATCAAATATTAACTCATAATAAAAAAATAGTGTGAAATATACCAATAAACACATTCAAAATATGCATGATAAAAAAATGAAATTGCAAATACACAAAAAATTGATTTTAATAAGTAAAATATAAAAAATTGTTCCCTTTAGAAATTAAAATTTTAAATTCAAATCATATAAAAAAAGGAAAAAAGGACTAACTTAAAATTAAAATAAAAGGCTTAAATTTTTTAAGAAAATATAAAAAAAACAGAGGGATTTAGCTGGCAATTTTTCCCACCAAAGATTTCAAATTTTGAATTAAATTGAAAAGAATAGGGACTAATATTGTTATTTAGAAAGGCGGAGGTCCTCAGAAAACAGGAAGGGACTTTGGGTGAAATTTAAAAATGTAGAGGTCCTAAAAAAATCTCAAAAACACAAAGGGACCTCCCTGCTTTTTCTTTTAGGGTGTCTGAGTTTTTGTTTTTGTTTCTTGTATCTTGGTTTAGCCTTTCATTTTTTAATCACGATACTGTGTTACGACTATTTGTGTAACTGTATTGCTGCAATGTGATTGGTTGAGAAAATTTTGCATTTCCTCACACTTCAAACTGGAAACTGAAATGGGCTTTCCGCCTACGTCTAGACTTGGGCTGTAAAATGGGCTTCCATTGGAACGGGACCTTAAAAAATATATTGGGCTTTAAAAACACTTCAAAATTGGCTCTTGGCTTTAACAAATTAGAAAGGATTTGGACTTTGAAAGTAATTCTAAGAGCACGCTTGGTTCGCTGTATTGGATTAGAGGCGTAATGGAATAGAGGTGTAATGGATTAGAGGTGTAATGGATTAGAGGTGTAATAGCAAATCAACTGTTTGGTTGAATGTAATGGAATAGAGGCATAATAGTAATCTTGTGTTTGGTTGAATGGAATAGAGGTGTAATAGCATAATGGAAAAAACTAAAATGACTAGAATACCCTTAGCATAAATTTGTTTTGGTAAATGATTATTGTTATTGTTATTTAAATTTTAATAAGATTATTATTATCAATAATAAATAATTTAATCATATTTAAACATAATTATAATTAAATATATTATAATTTAATAAAATTCTTATATGAATTTACTAAAATTATAATATATAATAGTATAAAATATAATTTAAAATAATAATTATTAAATATAATTTAATAAAAAAATATAATTTAATAAAATTCTTAATATTAAAATATTCTTATATGAATTTACTAAAATCATAATATATAATACTATAAAATATAATCTAAAATAATTATTATTAAATATAATTTAATATAAATATATAATTTAATAAAATTCTTAGTATTAAATATTCTTATACGAATTTACTAAAATCATAATATATAATACTATAAAATATAATCTAAAATAATTGATTTTGTGGATTTGATTAATTGATGACTTAATAATTATTATTAAAAAAACCCATTTGAATAATATAGTGTGTTAAATATCTTTCTTTTTTTAAAAAAAAAAAAACATGATTTGTTTGTAGCATTTTACTTTTTTTTGTTTCGTTTGTTGAGATAATTTTTGTAGTGTTAATTATAATTGAACATAATTAAAAAATTAAAAAAGAATTAAAAAATAAACTCCATCAAACCTGTGAGCCATTCAAACTCCATCAAATTCTATTAGTACAAGACTCTTGTAATTCTACAATAACAAACACAATGATACTATTTATTTTGTTACAAGAAAATTGATCAGAAAAGATCTCTGCTTGGAAATGAAAATAATTTAGATGTAGATATTCAAACTCCAAATCTACTTGATAACACATAGTACATACTGAAAAAAAAATCAAGGACTAACTGATATTTAGGAAGAAGCTCTAGGTAAAGCACATTCTACATTTTTGGATATGTTCCCACAGCAATATCGGTATATTGATCTTTAGAAAGAAGCTCTAGGTAAAGCAAACAGTTCTAGTGCATTCAAGATGAACATGAAGGCAACATATTTGTAGAATGCAGGTCTTGCTGCAGAAGGACAAAGAAGCAACAGTAAGTCTATGATTAATCAACTTGCAAAAAATGTAAGTAACTTAGATGAACATACCAGGTTACCTTTCTCTCCACTTGGAATTATGCATTTAGTGGATTACATTTGTGCTTGTATGGTTCTTGAACACAACATGATTCCAACAAATTTTAGGCGCTACTTACCGCAAGAATCACAAGTTACAAATGCATAAAACTGTAGATCCTTCATGCATCCTTTAGCAGCTTCAGAAAAAGAGAGCAAGATCTCTGTCTACAAGTTTTCCAAACAGAACATATTTTAACTTGAAATGTAAGGCATGAACGATTATTTTTATATTTATTTAACACCATTAGCATGAAATCACATATTTTTCACAGCAGGAGATGCATGCTTCAATATAAATTTATAATCTGCATCAATGGCAAACTACTTACTGATTTAAAATGCAGAGTCCAATACTATATACCAGCGGAAAGAAGAAAATAATACCTGATGGCCATGGCATGGCACAATCCCAACTTGAATTGTCTGATAGTTAATGTTTTGGTCTCGGGATATCTTGTATCTTCATCATATTCACCTCTGGTAATATGCAAGTCAGGACAAAGTGTCTTCAAGTAATCTTGAACTTCCTGAAATTTTAGTCCGAATTAGCTGGGCCAGTGGTAATTTTAATAAGAAAAACAAAAACCGTAAAAGTTCAATTGGTAGAAATACTATGGCATAATTTCCATAAAGCTAAAGCTAACAAATCAGGTTCATTTGATTTGTTGTTGGCTATGCAAATAAGAGAAAAATAGCTTTTCAAAAGTGCTTTTAGAGCCATAAGCAATACTAAACAGATAGTAAACTCTTAAATTTTAGACCAAGCTTTTCAAAAGCATTTTTCATAAGCATTTTTTTGCAGCACTTTTCAAAAGCAATGAGAAACTAGCCCTTAGTGACTAACTTCCTACATGTTTCTAAGTTCAACCAAATATGTACTTCAATCCTACTTAATGCTATGCTACACGGACTCTTCTCGTTTTCTCAAAAGTGGCACATATGCCCTACACATATTCAAAGGATTGAGATAAAATCCTTCAAACATACGGAAAAGCTTCGGAAATTTTGAACATACTCATGTCAGAGTTGGGCACAAACTAGTATCTGACACGTGATTATACGCATTTCAGATCAAACATGACAGGAATCATTCTTTGCATGTATAAATGCAAGGTAGCAGCAATGGCTATTCGGATCAAAATTACAATTATCAAATAAAACAATTGCTGGCGATCATTTAAAATACTGATAATTCAGGTATGGTAGCTTCTGCTGCTTTTCCCAAATTCAAACTAGCAAATAATATCTCTTCGCATATTACAACTCAAAGAGAAAATAATTGGGCAAAAACATGAAATCCAGATTAAATTAGGCATAAATTTAGCATAACTACTACAAAGGAATGAACAATCCATAGTTCCAAAAAAGGAAGAGAAAATTAATATATTCAATTGCTTGCTGAGAAACATAAAACCCAAAGTGCTAAAGAAGTGGAACCAAATTCAACTATGATTTCAGCTACAAAAAAAAAATCCAGAAAGGAAAAGAAAGATGGGATACCTTGATGCAAAGATTACCAGTGCAAAAGACGTGTTGGATCATTCCAGGAACTAGCATGGACTTAAATTTGGGAGGGAGATCAGCCGCCCGATGGGGTATATGCAAATCCCCCAAAGCCAAAACCAGCACTATCTTCTTCTAATATCTACCAATAACTACAGCAATTTGATTCAGAAATTTTGAAAGAAACCCAAACAAGGAAACATGAGCATGAAAAGAAATTGTATAAAAATGATTGATTACCGGTGAAAGATTTGGCTTTCAATTTTGGGAATGAAACCCAAAAATGCACATAAAACACTATAAATCGGGTGAAATATCAAGTAGTTCCAGAAAAGAATAACTTCAAAATCATTTCTTCCTAAGCACCCAAGCACCGAAATATAAAATCAAACAATAAATCGTGAAATGGATGTGAGAAAAAGGGGTGACCTTGGAAGGATCGACTTTGGGGAAGCTTTTGACAACGTCGAGGACTCCGTCGATTACTTTGGGGAAGCTTTTGACAGCGTTGAGGACGAGGGCAGAAAACGGAAGAGAAAAAAGGGAAAGACGCAGAATGGGTAATTGGCGCTGAGGGGCCGTAATGCCTATTACGCGCAATCAATGTAATGGGGGAGTAACCGATTCGGCGGGGAATGGGAAAACAGCGAACCAAACAACCGTTTCCTGGTGGGCCTGCTGCATAGGGGGGGAATACGCATGCAGAGGGGGGGAAAACAGCGAACCAAACACGCTGTAAAAGATAAATCAATTTGAGGTTTTAAGACAAATTTGAAAACAATAATTTCCAAAATAAAATTTCAAATAGATTTGGGTTTTGATTTTCTTAATTTTCTAAAAGCAAATTTTAATTTTATTTAAAACAAAAACTTGGTTTTATCATCATCGATATCCAAATATCCACCCACTCCAAAGTAAATTAAATTAAATTTTAAAAAATAGTTAAAATTGATTTCAAATTAATTAATCTAGCCCTTATTTCTATTCCAATTTCAAATCAAATTAATAACAATTTAATCTTAAAATCAAAATAATTACACCCAAAAATAATTCATAGTCCATCAATAATTTCAAAATTCAAATCCGTCAAAATTTAGTGTCTACCATAAGGAAAACACTCTTTTAAAAACCTAAATGATGCAAAATGGTAAGAGATTAGAGCAATTACCTAATGCTTTCAATGGTTGAAAGTTTTAAAAAACTTGTATTTAGTAATATTAACTAAACAAGGAATAAGAAAATAATTGAGAACAAGAATTAATCATTTATCATGTAAAACAAAAATTAAATAATAGAATTAGTTAGATTTATCATTTATTACTAAAAGTCGTTTGACTTGATCTTAAAAACGAGGTGTTTGCTTGAGAATTTAATTTAATTTGAATGCAATGATTGTCTAGACTTAATCTTAAAAATAAATTTAAAGAAAATTTAGCTATTTAAATGGATTATCACGCAGTTTCTTCATAAAGACTTAATCATAATTTCAATTTGAGACATGTCACTTCATGAATAATCCAAAAATTTATTGGTCTAGGTGGGGGACGTTTTTCCTATATGGATTGAAAATAAGAGAGGCGAACACATGGACCTTTTCAATTAGTTAGCTAGGCCCACCATGGGGGAAATTGGCGGTGGATGTAAGTGCGTTGGTCAGATAGGACAATTTCTCCTTTTTCTAATTTTTTTTGTTCTTTAATTTGGAAGGACAGGTACAAATTTACTGGGACAAACCATCTATTCAAAGATGATTTGAAATTATAACCATTCTAAACTCCTAGCAACTAGAAATTAGACATAGTCCAGATTTGGTTATTTATTGTAAATGTTACTTTGTGAATAACATCCAGTCTGGAGCCTACAAGGTCTTTTATCTCTTTCTTTACACCATGCCAGACCACTGCTTTTCAAAGCATTTTGAAAGGGCCTCAACGGACCAGAAAATATCATTCCTTCTGCATGCAGATCCCATCCACGTTAAATTTCAAAACTACAATCATAGGAAACTAAGCCTGCAACACCCTCTTCGTGCTTCTAGCTTAGTACTATAGCAGAAGCCTCCTGGATATCGCCACCAAATTTCCCTAGATGACAACCCAAAACCTCAAAATTGGACAAGGAATACTCACCACCTACACAAAACACAATGCATGACGCAGTAAAAATGCCACAATTAAATTATACTCCATTAAATGTATTTTAGTTAATTCTATTTCATATATAAATTTTTTTTATTTTTCATATCAAAGTTATTTTCGATTGAACTATTTTAACCAATAAATTTTTTTTAATTATTACTTCTGATTTTTATTTTTACTGCCAGCAATAAATCCCCAATTTCATTAAAAAAACACATTAATTGTCCAAAAAAGAAAACACATTAATGTCTTCATAACCTCTGTTCCAAAACAATGATGATGTAAGCTTCACTAAAAAGATTGGTACTTGAGACTAATGATATTAATTTTTCATTCCACGTGCCATCTCTTATACCACTTTTTAATTTTTTTTCTTTTTTATTTTCCATCCTCTTCCCTTTTTCTTTTCTTTTCTTATTTTTCGTTTTTCAAGCCTACTTTTCCTTCATCTTTTTTCTTTCTTTCTTCCAGTAAAAAACCCTAAAAATTTCCCTCACTTTCTTATCATCTAATCACCACCAAAATCTCCTTTTTGCTATATTTATAACTATGTGTTATCACCATGTAGTATTAAAATTTTCAAGATAAAAATAATTAAGTGCAAATACGAAAAAACCAGTGGAGTTTAATTCATTTAAAAACTTCCCCTGAAATATGAACCATTATCATTTTTTTTAGGTCTCATATTCTTGCCATGAACGACCACTCTTCAAGTTTTCACTTGTCGCCAATGCATGCCCATTTACTTCTAAATTAAACACCCTTACACGTAAAATTAAAGGAAACTAATCAATCAATGCCATACTTTAAAAAATTTGGGCAACAAGTAAAGAATTTTTTTGTTATTCCCTCCTCCAAAAAAAAATGTTGAACAGAGTAAATTACATCAAATAGAAAATGAGTGGGAGTTATGATAGACAAGCTAACAAGAATCATTACAAAACCCATCAATTCATAATAACATAAAATCAAACAGCAAGAAAATGACTTTTCCTACACTCCTATTCTTGCCCATCTTCACTCCTAAACCTGGACTTGGACTGGCTCACTTAAAAGAAATGTACGAATGCAGCTCGAAAGAGCGATTTTCATCTCATGCAAAAGACTCATCCCAGGAAAATCAAAGAAAAGGTCTGACAAAGTAGCACCTTTGAGCAGCGCCCTCTACTCCAATCGGTTTGAAGAAGAGCTGGCTTCTGACTGTAAGCTATCAACATATCAAGATTCAGGACACCGTGAGGAGAAGCCACAGTCCAAGATGATTCAACGGTGGTGGCTCAGTTTGACATCGGAGAGTAGTGACTGTAATAGCCTAATTTTTAATGGTGTCAGAAATAATAGTTTTAGGACCACAATTTCAACGTGTGAGTCTGGAAATATTAATTATTTAATATTTACGAGGTCATTAGTATGTATTAAAAATTGGTTTAGAAATTTTGACATTTGGATAGTCAATTAAGTAAAAAGAACTAAATCATAAAAAGCGCAAAAATCAATTGCTATTAGAGTTTTAGTGCCAATTAGGTGATTAAGTAAAATAGGATGGGTTAATATGGAAAATAAGCCATTTCAATAGTTAGTGGGCGGTAGGCATTTGGAAATGGATTAAAAATATAAGGAATGACATTTTTGTAATTAAGTTGAAATCAAAACAAAAGGAAATAAAAGAAATTGGTCATCATTTTGGTTATATCTTTGGTTGGAGAACAAAATGCCATTGTTGGGAGAAGAAGAAGCTTTGGTTTGCTAATTCTCCCTTGCATGTAAGTGAGTTTATCATTTGTTTTTCATGAATTTTACATTTTTGAAATCATTGCAACTAGGTTCAGTTAACCCGTACCTCGGTTCTCGAAACTGTCAAATGTTTTGGAAGATTCCATTGATGAGTTTAGGGTGTTTTTGAAGTTGAATGGTGGATTTCAATACTTGGGTGTTAGTTAGAAATACTTTGTTAAGAGGTTTTATATGATTTTTAAGTTTATTGATTTAATTGGAAAGAAACAAAAATACGTATGGTTTTCTTGTGAAATTTCAGCATATATGAACTGTTTTGATGTGGTTAAAATTTGGTTCTATGGGTTGAGGATTAAATTGTATAATTAAGCTTGATTTTATTTTAGGGATTAAATTGAATAAAGTGTAAATGTTTGGGTCAAATATGCAGAATTGTAAATAAGAAGTTATATGCATTTAATTGAATAGTATATTAAAATTAAGATTAATAATTAAAATAAATTATATTATAGATCAAGAACAAGTTGAAAATTGGGGAAAAGGGAAGGTTGTTAAGTAGTTTATGAACTTTTGTCGTTACTACAATTTAGCCCTGGTAAGTTCATTTGGTTTATTTTGATATATTTTACAATATTAATTGAATGAGAATTTAGTTGTTGATTGTTAAATTAAATATTTCGATGTTAAATTAGTATGAATGAGAATAATAAACTATTGGACTTAGTTTAGTGGTAATATCTCCTGAGCTGATGAACGTAGGATAGAGTTTGATTGGCATGCCAATAGGTTATAGAGCACATGGTACAGGGATTGTTTTGAGATGAGACGATGATTCTTGACCTGTAATTTTGCACTTAATATACCGTAGTCCAACATTTTTTGCGGACTATCTGATATATTATAGTGATTCTGGCGTGTTACCAGGGGCAGATGTAAAGCCTTCGGGCTTGACACTTAGTGCCTAGGCGTGTTTCCGAAGGGATGATAGCCTACGGGCTAGGCACTTGGTGTCGAGGCGTGTTATTGGTTGGATTGGCTCGTTTGAGCGTTTGGCGTGTTTCAGATGGATAATTGTGTACTCCCGTATAACGTTCATCGGGCAATGTTTCTTGTGTTAAATGTCTTGTTGTTAAATTCATTGGATGATTATTCATGAATTTCTTGATAGCATTGTGGCTTGTTAATGAATGATCTCGTATGGGTATCTCGTACTCGTTTGTATATATGCTCACCTATTATGGATTGTGGCTGACGGGATATTCTGACTTTTTTGTATTGTTATGTTTAATTCGGTAAGCTTTATCATTTTAATAGTTGAACTTACTAAGCTCTATAGAGGCTTACTTGTGTTATTTATCTTATTTCCTTGTAGATAACATTTTGTGGAGTTGGACGATCGGATCAACTTAAAGATCACACTATCCAGATACATTTTGATAGATTTTGATATGCTTATTGTGGGTTATATGGCATGTAATAGGTGTTTTTGCATATGTTTAGATACTTATTACAAATGTTACGTTTTAAGCTTGGTATAAGCTTACTTGTGTAGGTGTCTTTAATCTTGGTGTGAATATGTTCATATAAAGTTGTTTTGGTCATGTGATATAAACCTTATTTAAGTGTTTGAATCATGGCATGAATGAATGTAAATGATTAAGAAGAAATGATAAGTTTGGCATGAGTTTTATATATGAACTTATGAATTTGAATGCAAATTAGTTGATGTGTCATGTGAATTGAGGTTGATAATTGAATTGTGGTGTCAATGAGGACACATTGGTTAGGCACTTAGGTTGATTGTTTTGGCATGTTTTAGGCTTGTTTAAAATGTGTTTTTGAAGTATGGATATGGTTGATTTTGATTTGGCTTGGAACCTAAGTGTTGGAAAAGAAAAATAAAGTAGAAAAGAAGAGGAGAAGAAGCGGGAGAGAGAAAGGAAAGGTGGATCGTTTGGTGCTTCTCCGATTGGTGATGACTCAGAGGAAATGAAATAGCAGAAGGAAAAAGTTGACCGGAGAACAAAGTTGGCGGCGGCTAAGGTTGGCAAAGAGAGGTGGAGAAGAAGAAGAAAAGAAAAGAAAAATAGAAATGGGAAAGAATAAAAGAAAAGGGAAAAACGAGAAAAGGAAATAATAAAAGAAAAGGAAAAAGAAAATGACATCATCATGATGTCATTATGCCACATGTCACAATTTCATTATGCCATTTGTCTCAAACTTAACGGTGTTAGAAAAAGTACCAAACTAGTAGTAGAAAAAGTACCAAACTAGTAGACAGAAAAAAGTTCGGGTACCAATCTGAGACAAAAAAAAATCATAAGTATCAATATGGGAGAAGTGGACAAGTTCGGATACAAATTTTTATATTTAACCCTAAAAAGAATATAAAATAAATAAATAATTATACGACGGTTGAATTGTTAGAGGCGTGCTATGCTGTTGGTTACATAAAATATTATGTAATTTGTAAATATCCACACATTCAATACATGAGTAATTTAACATGTCATGTAAATTCCATAAATGAGCTCAAGAGATAAACGATTTTAAGATGTGTTCTATTTTCATGAGTGAGGATCAAATTTCTGATCATACGATTAAAAGATGATGTGAGCAACTATCACACTATATTTCATAATTAGTTGTGAATACTTAACACTCACGTGGAGCTAGTATTTATTTAATGCGAATTTTTTGAGTTTTATTCTAATTTTTCTCTCAATTATAATTATTGGCCACAAATTTTTCCAAGGCTAAAATTAAATTATAATTTTTTATAAAAGCTAAAATGTAATTTTATTAATATTTCATGATGACTAAATCATAATTTTAACATATTTGAAGAACTAAAGTGCAATTTCATCATATATAATTGATATTCGGGTCACCAACTTAGTTATAAAATTATAGACTCCTTTTATATATTCTTTAAATAAAAGAGTTAAAAATTACAAATCCATGTTGAGTAGTATTAAAATAAAAATTCATTACCATTTCATCTATATTCATTACTAAATAAATTTTAAACAAAAAAAAAACATTTTACTTCACCCTCGAATGTGAAAATTATATAACTTATTATATAAAGACATTGCGAATGTGTTCTATCTGAAACCCTAAATCTGTATAAAATGCAGCCTCTCTTTCGGAATATAACCTGATTGAAACACTAGGGTGGTTTTAGAATTGCGCTAGGGATCACTATGTAATGGATGCCTTGTTTAAATGTGATTAAAAGAAGTATTTCATGTTTTAATTGTTTGGAGACATGAAAGACGCAATCCTAGTCTAATAGAATCCCAAAGTGGTTTGAATTTGTTTCGTTTGATGGATACATAAAAATATGTAATCAAACAAGCATATCGTTGGGTAGTTGAAAGGCAAAGAAATTAAGTTTATAAAGCAGGAAGAGTGATTAGCTTATGATTAATAAAGCCGATTGTGATGGCCATAGGATGGGAACTCTCAAGAAGAAAATGATTTCACTTGAAAGTGGAGGAGAATAAGTAGTAATGTTACATTTATATGGCTTGGCTTCATGATAATCCATATTAAGAAAGGAAAAGTTTGATATATAACTTCAGTGAAGAAGCAGCAAATTCAACTGCATCTCTGAAAGATAGCAGTCCTCAACATCTCCTCGCTTATAAATCCAGCAGGTAGTATGACAACAACATCTTGAAGCACTAGCTCATTCACGGTTGATACACTGGCATGGTGCACATGAAGCTCTAGGTCTCTAAGGGCATCCATCAGTCTCGCAGCTGGGTAATTGACATCTGGACACTGAACTCGGATCATGGCTTCTGACCCTATAATCTTGACATCAACTTCCATTGTATTTGGTCCATAATCATAGGTCGGCCTTGTACTGTCAAATGTGGATGCATTTCTTTGGTTATTCGAAACATTGATGGCATTCAACTTGGCTTTTTGGGATTGAACTTTGAGTTTAACATCCAGTTTATCAATCTGAGATCTGAGCTCCTTGATGTAGGCTACCGCATCTGAAAGCAAAGATGCTTTGTCCATCTTGGACACGGTAGGAACCACAGATCGAAGTGCATAGAATCGATGATTAAGTTTCTCACGCCGTAGCCTCTCTGCTTCCACGTGGTTTGAAGGGGTTGTTTTTCCAGTCCCCGACTTTCTTCCTCTCTTCTTCGACCCAACGCTGAACTCCATCTCAGAATCAGCACCGGAGTCCGATGACAAGGGGCGTAATAAAACGCAATTGTCCTTCTTGGCCTCAATTTGTTGCTTTCGGTCATCAAGAATCCACTCCTTTTGATCACTTGCAACCTTGCCGAAATCAAGAAAAGGGACAGTTTGGGTTGACATTTGGAGCTGAGATTCAAGGCCAGGATGCTTGGAACCAAGACAGTTAATCTCAGAACCGAAGATTGATTTTGCAAGTTGCACTAAGCTCCAATTCTCTTGGATCATTTCTGAAGATCCCAATTCAACTACCCCGAAGGAAGTCGAAAGGAAGACTAAGGTCTGGATTCCTCGCATTCGAGCTTCTGTGACTCGCTCGCATTCATACAGTTGGAGCTCCTGATCTCCACACAACCAAATATAGGAGCCTGAGCCGAAAGCCTTCCCAAGAATGTCATCTCCTATAGCAAAAGATCGGTTTACTGATACGGTGTAATACCACTCGTAGTCAGTGACATCGCCATCCACCATCCTCTCAATGTCTATCTCTTCACAGAAAACGGATTGAATCTCTTCCCCCGATCTTCTTCTCCCAAATCTGGGTTGGCTTAGCTTATTTCCGGATTTGCCTGCAAAACCCTTGGTCCCTTGGAAATATCCATCACCCCAAGAAAACACGAGGCGGCCATGAGCATCCCTGGAAGCTTGCCAGAAGATGGAGTATACCCACCATTCAGGCCTGCTTTGGACGATGAACTGGAGGCGCTGTTGCAGCGTCGGCGGAGGGGCGTCTAGGCCGAAGCTAATCATCGAAGATGAAGAAGATGATGACATAATACTGCTGCTCCCTGATCCAACCCAATTTCTTTCTGATAAGGTTTTCCAAACTACTAAGAGCTAAGTAACCCAAAGAGGGATTCGGCGGCAGCAAGCTAAAATATACGAGGAGAAATTAAAGGGATCAGCAGCAAAGACAAAAGGGCAATGTTGTAGGGGCGTTCGGGGAAAACAAGAATTTCCTGGGCATTAAAAGGCCATCCGTGTGGGAACTGTTTTTTGGGCATGCTTAGCACCTTTATCACGTGAAAAATCCTACTATAGGCTGAGCTCCAAAGTTGAAGATGTGATGTGATATTGATGCGCATCGTCTCTATTCGTTGCGAGGTTCAGGCTTCCTCTGGGGTCGCACCTTTCGCTAGTCATTTCCAAATTCGATTCACTACTTCTGGACATTTCAATCTTCAACTCGTCTTCTAGTACTTGTGTTATAATCACTTTTTATTTTTAAGACTTTTCAAATTTTAAAACTAATATAATTAAATTAATTTTATTAAATTTAAGTTTATTATAATATATATTTTAATTGCAGTACTATCAAGTAAGTATATTTTATTTCAAAATATCACATCAATTAAAAAAAATTAATAGTATTAACAAAGTAGACTTAACTTTTAAAAGTTAAAAAGTAGAGAGACTAAATTTTAAAAATAAAAATACGGAGATTAAATTCAAAATTTGTGAAAAGCGTAAGAACTTATAGCATATTTTGGATAAAAGTATAAAGGAGCTCCCTATAGTAGGAGTCAAATTGTATTTTACCATCTATATAGAAAAAATGGAGATATTAGTTTCTTTACAGTAAATGAAAGAGCAAACTAATCTTTTTATTCTACTATTAAAAACTGGTCATTAGACGTTAACATGAAGTACGCATCAAATAAATAAAATTTTTAATAGATTTAATACAAAAGAATTAATTTTACTCATTTTTTAATAAAGAAGCATAATGGAATTTAATTTTTAACACAAAAATTTCATAATATGTTTTATTATATTTTTAAGTTAAAATTATATTTTTAATTATATATGTAAATAAGTGATTTAACAACTCAATGTCCCAACTTTTATAAGAGTTATGTGGCCAAGAAAACAATCTGAAAATCACAGGCTTTTAACTTATATTATCCACTCATTTTTTAATTATTTGACCCTAAATCTTAACTACTAACTGACTATCTGGCCTTTATAAAGAAATGTCAATTTGGCAATAAGAAAGTTCAAAATCAGTATCAAGGTGTAAATGTTTAGAGTCATTAGTTTTACGATTTTCGTTTTCCTTTTTGTTTTTAATGAAAAAGAAAATATGAATAAAACGTGTTTAGTTGAAAGTTTTAAAAATATTTTTAGAAAATTAAAAAAATATGGAAATTAAAAAAAATAAAATTTTAATTGTTTTCATTAAAAATTATTTATAAAATTAAAAGAAATTGAAAGCAATGGTTTTCTAACTTTGGTTAAGTACCAATTGAATTAATTTATTATTATTTGATAAACTACAACAATAAAAAAGTAATGTTCCTATCAAACATATCATAAATAAATTGACATTAGTTCAATTCTATATAAACGCAAAAAATATATATATATTTTTCAACAAATTTTAAATAATAAATTTGTGACCCTGATACAATCCACATAAATATAATATTTTTTTATTTTATTTCTCAAGTTTTATTATAGTAAGATAGGTATCAAACTTGCTTTCATTATTAAAAGAAATATTTTTATTTACTAAGTGTTTTCCAATTTTCAGAAAATAAAAAATAAAAAATGCTTTTAAAAAATAAAAACAAAACAAAATAAAAATATATTTAGAAACCATACTGAGTCTTAATTTCCACTCCATGTACTAGAGTTTTTTTTTTCCCTTTTGGGATAAAATGCAATATGAAGTTATGAATAAAAAATTGAGATTCTTTTTTGAATTAAAGACCACAAACGGTAATTCCATTTATCAAATCAAATAATATTTGCATTTACAAGATCACGAAGACTGTGAAGGTAATCCACTCCAAAACGGAGCTCGTTGTCAAAAAAAAAAAAAAAACTAAGCCCATGTAGCTAAGTATATCAATGACTTTATTGGCCAATCTACAAGTCAAAGTAAAGCATTAAAGTCTAAAAACATATAGTGAGCCTTCGTAACAAATTTTTCTAGCAAAGACATATTAGTGTTACATGGGAAAACTAAGAAATTATAAAGTAAGAATTTGATTCAACATCAAGGCACAAACCTTTGCTCAATTCGACTCGAAACAATCAAGGGCTTTCATTGCAACTCCACCCAAAACCAAACCATTCTCGTCTAGCACTATACATCCAAGCCCCTTTATGTGTCACGAGTCACGGATTAAAGCCCGTGACAAATGCACATAGAACGTCCCATGGTGGTCAGCTGAATAAATGAAGCTCATTTTGGCCCACTTGAACTGGCCTAGTTTGTAGAACATGTGGAAAAGCCTATCTACTTGAAGCCTTGGTGGCCCAGTGGAACACTCCCATAAAACTAGAGTTACCATGGTAAATATTGTAATCATAAGAGATAAGATTGTATAAATTTTAAATCCTTTTGGACCTCATATTGTAGATAGGCTTTGATCTTGACCATCGATGTAATTTAAACTATACTGTTGGATTTGGGGGAGCTCAATTATAAATAGAGGCCTTTCTCCTCATTTGTAATCACCCCATTTAGTTGTAATTCTTCAAAGCAATAGAAACATTTTGAGAGCATTTACTTAAACACTTGGTGTGCTTATTTTTCTTGTGGCTTTCTGTTTGGTTTTTGCTTTTTCGCTTGAGAGTTTGCTTTTGCTTTATTTTGGTGCCTTAGAGAATTTCCATTCATAATTATCATATTTTGAGAGTTAGGCTGACTTAGGTAGATTTGAAGCTAAGTTTTTGTCTAAGGCTACAGGGTTTGCAAGACTTAAGTTCTAGCCCCATAATAGTTATGCATGTATTAGCACCACATGTAACATTGACATTAATCTTCACACGACCTAAGCTTGGGTAGACTATCATTGAATTTGTAGTTGTCTTGGAAAGATTGTTCAATGAATCAAATTATGGACACAAAATTCTTCATTAGTGATTACACAAAATTTAGTGCTATGTAGGGAGTAGGGAGTAAGATTC
The DNA here is from genome assembly GCF_007990345.1 of Gossypium hirsutum. NCBI lineage: Eukaryota > Viridiplantae > Streptophyta > Magnoliopsida > Malvales > Malvaceae > Gossypium > Gossypium hirsutum. Next base: position 40,545,106 of record NC_053444.1, read on the forward strand.
CTATAGTTTCCACAACAACATGCATAAACTAGGCACAATATAGGTTCATGTTGAACTAGGTTGCGAGCAATCTTAATCGCTGAAGTATTATCACAATATAGGTTCATTGAACCTTGAGGATAAATGTCTAATTCTTCAAGCAATTTCTTCAACCACAACAATTCACATACTCTAAAAACCATGCCTTTGTATTCTGCCTCTGCACTTAACCTTGTAACGACTGGTTGTTTCTTACTTCTCCAAGTTACAAGGTTTCCTCCAACGAAAGTGAAATAACCTGAAGTCAACCTTCTATCATTAGTTGATCCTGCCCAATCTGCATCATTATAACCCTCTATTCTCAAATGATCTTGTTTCTTAAAAATTAGCCCTTTTCCTAGAGCATCTTTTAAATACTTCAATATGAGTTCAACAGCCTCCATATGAGACTTTCGAGGATCATGCATGAATTGACTCACCATATTTATTGCATAAGCAATATTAGGTCTAGTGTGAGATAAATAAATCAATTTTCCCACAAGTGTTTGATATATTACTTTGTCAATTGGAGATTCACCTAAACAGTAATATAACATAGGATTTTGTTCAATGGGAGTAGTCACAGGTTTACAACTAAGCATTCTTGTCTCAGCTAAGAAATCAATAATATATTTTTGTTGAAATAGGAAAATACCATTCTTTAATCTAGCTACTTCAATACCAAGGAAGTACTTCATATTACCCAACCTTTTCATTTCAAACTTAGAGGCTAAATTTTTTGTGGAGATTTTCTATCTCATCCAAATCATCACCTGTTAGCACCATATCATCCACATAGGTAATCAATACAGCCACCTTTCCTTGTCTATGTTTCAAAAATAATGTGTCATCAGCATTACTTTGCTTGTACCCAAACAACTTTATGGATTTCGTAAATCTACCAAACCATGCCCTTAGAGATTGCTTCAATCCATACAATGCCTTTTTTAGTTTTCACATCATTATATTCTCTAAGTACTTTTCAATTCCAAGAAGAGGATCCATGTAAACTTCTTCAACGAGATCTCCGTGAAAGAAGACATTCTTGACATCAAATTGAAGGAAAGGCCAATCTTGATTAGTAGCCAATGATAGCAATACTCTTACTATATCAAGCTTGGCAACAGGCATAAAAGTTCTCTATAATCGACTCCATAAAACTGTGTATAACCTTTTGCAACTAATTGTGCTTTAAACCTTTAAACCGTTCCATCTACTTTATATTTAACAGTAAATATCCATCTACACCCCACTATTTTTTCCATTGGGAAGAGGCACACCAGGGCCCAAGTAGCATTTTTTTTCAAGTTTTATTTCTTCTACCATAACTTAGGCCTACCTTGTGTCTCCTAAGGTTTCCTGTAATTTACTAGGAATAGAGATAGATGATAATTGAAATAAATAAGATGCATATGACTTTCATAAATGGTCATAAGACACATGATTAGTAATGAGACATTTTGTTTTAGCTTTAATATCAGGTTCATATCTAGTAAGAGGTATATCACAGTTAGCACGAGCTGGAATATGGTATTTAGAAGTTACCTCAGGTGAAGATTGACATGGTTGGTTTGGAGGTATAAAAGGATCAGTACTATCTGTGAGAAGATCATCTAGTAATTCATTACATCCACTCAGCTCAGTGTTTTCATTTTCATCACCTCTTTTTATACTCTCTAGATCAGCATTTTCATCACTTTTCTCTGTAATTTTTGGAATATGGGGTTGCGCTCTCGGTACAGTATTTTTATCAGTACTCTTTTCATGAAATGGGATAAATTCCTACACTACATCATCAAGATTAATCACTTCATTGTGTTTCTCCTCTGAAGTGAACAATCTGCAGAGTAGAAAAACTCATTTTCATGGAAGACAACATCCATAGTGACATGAAGCCTCTTAGAGGAAGGATTGTAGCATTTATACCCCTTTCTATAATTTCTATATCCCACAAAAATGTATTTTACAGCTCAAGATTCAAGCTTATTTCTCTTATGGGGATGCAAATGAACGTAAACAACACATTTAAAAATTTTGGGAGGCAGATGAACAACAGGTGGAAGATTGCAATGGTCAGACAATACATCTAGAGGTCGTCGATAATCAAGAGTACTTGAAGGACTACGATCAATTACGTAAATTGTAGAACTTAAGGCTTCAACCCATAAGTAAGATGGACCTTGTCCTTTAATTAAAAAAGGATCGAGTGACCTCCAAAAGTTGTCTATTTTTTCGTTTTGCAACTTTGTTTTGTTGTGGTGAGTAAGGGCGTGTTGTTTGATGAATCATGCCAATAGAGCCCATGAATTCTTTTGGTTCTTGGTTCAAATATTCCCTTCCATTATTTGATCTAAAAACCTTTATTGACATACCAAATTAAGTTAAAATCATTTGATGAAAAAGGCGAAAATAGAACTTACATCATTTTTCTTTTTCATTAGATAAATCCATGTCATCTTAGTGCAGTCATCAACAAAGGAAATATACCATTTCATTCCATTAAGAGTTGAAATGGGTGCTGCCCCCCAAACATTAGAGTGAACCAAGGAAAATGGCATACTTGTTTAATTTTCACTTAAAAGAAATTGAGCATGATGACCTTTTGCAAGGGCACAAGTTTTACAAGCAAAATTTGAAACACTAAAACCAAAAAATAATGAAGGAAATAATCTTTTCAAATAAAAGAAAGATGAATGCCTTAAATGTTTATGCCATAACTAGATTTGTTCTTTTTTTCTTGTCAACTGAATTCTCTTATACCACATAAGCTTGCCCTTTACTAAAATATTGAAAACCATTTTCCAGATAGTACAATCCTCCCCCTTTTTCTACCACTGCCAATCTTCACCTTGGTGTGAAGGTCCTAAAAAATACAAGAGTGGGAAAAAAATACAAGAAAGATTATGAGATTTGGTTAATTTTTGTACTGAAAGAAGGTTACAAATTAATGATGGCACAAATAAAACATTTTTTTATATCAAAAGAATGAGATAATGGGACAGTACCAATACCAACAATTGGAGAAGAAACTCCATTAGCATTAGTAACAATATTCATAGAACAATTAGATAATTGATTGAATTTTTGTCTATCACAAGTCATATGATCTGTTGCACCTGAATCAATTATCCATTCACTATTACGAGTAAGGGATGTACCTAAAATAAAACCCCAACACTTTCTTCCACGAATCTTATTATGGGAATTTAGGGACCACTCAATATAATTGGTTCTATCAAGGCGTTTCAGGGTGATTAGAGAACTTTCCTGTATTGGAAAAACAGTTGTAGGGTTGTTTTTCTCATGAGAACCATTGTCACCCTTTTTAGAATCAGGCATAGTGATCGTGGTACAAGGACGAAGCTTACAACGGAAGCGTTAAACAAAAATAAAAATTGTGTCAGCTTCAATTCCAAAAGAAATTGAAGGAGGCTTTGACGCCATCTAAATTAACACATTTATGAAAGAATTTATGTATCTCTCCAACAATAGAAGAGTCACAGTATATATAACCTACAACACATGAAGCTTTACAAGGAAAGAGTTAAAGAATCCCTATAATCAAGGATTGGCTCAATCCTAAAGAAAGAAAAAAAAACTAAAATCTTATCAAATTTGTCTCAATCAACTCCTTGATTTCTATCAATTTTAAATGTTAAAATATACCATAAGTTCTTGTACTCTTTGTAATTTTGTAATTTAGTCCTTGTACATTTATTTTTAGGAATTTAGTTCCTACTTTTTAGATTTCAAAATTCAAGTTCAACTGCTAAAGTTATTTTGTTAAATTCAAGTTAATTACACTGACATTTTTTAGTTATATTACTACCAAGTGAGTGTTTCTTTTATTTCAAAATGTCACACCAACCAATTTAACAAAAAAAGATTTAACAGTTAACAATTAGACTTGAACTTTGGGATCTAAAAAGTAGAGGGATTATATTCCTAAAAATAAAATTACAAAGACTAAATTACAAATTTGTGAAGAGTACAGAGATCTATGACACATTTTAACTAATTAAAAAGTATATAAAATTAAAAAAAAAATCCAAAATGATAAATTTGAGACCTTGAACAAATAATTACTAAGTTAAATTTATGATACTAAATTATCTTCTTGTTCTTTTTCCCTTTTATGATGTTTTGAAATAGTTTTCAAATATATGTCATCTTAAATTTATGCATTCTAATTTGGAATTAGTTATATTGTCAACGATATTTTAATTTGACCTATTTAATTTTTTTTAAAATGAACTTGAATAATTTCACTCATCTTGATTCAAATTTCATTTCACTTGACTTGATTAAAAAAATTAAAAGCGAATTAGGATGATAAAATACAACTCATCAGTTCAACTAATTTAAATTGTTTTCACTTAATTCAATTGAACACTCACTCTAAATGCAACCAATACCCTTATTGGAGTAATGGTTGAGGCTCAGTTGTTGACATCTCAAGGATCAATGCTTAAACATTAATATTACCATTGACTTCCCATAATTTTTGGTTTGAAACCCCCTCTCTCTTAATATGGGTTATCTGAAAGTGATAGTAAATATTTATTTAAGTATTTAGATTAAAGTTAAATACTTAATAAAACGGATGAGGATTTAAATTGTAATATGAAGATAAATAATTAATCAAACCACATAAATTTTCTATTGATAATTGACAAACAAAATTCATTGTTAGATGACAATCATGAACGTATTAAATGAATTTAACCAAAAACATCAAAAGAATTTACTTGACCCCGCATGTCTATTGTTGGTACTATGATGAGCACATGGAACATGCCCCTTTATTCTTACGATTTTCAAGGAGATATACATGTGGGCATAATATTTTTGTTCACTGATAACCTTTTTTTTGTTTTTTTTACCAAATACGATATTAAGGGCGAACAATGTTTGATAGAAAAATCTAAATTCATGTTATTTAAATATTTGATGAAAAATTTTATCATTACTCCACTCAAGTGTCTGATTATTCTCTCATTTAGAAGCATGGTTTTAGTTGGAATGAATTACGTTCACTCGTAGACAGGAGACCATTTCCCAACACCATCGCCATTAGTGCCCCTTGAATGATACATTTTCACATTAAAAAGTAAAACATATTCACACTTGGAGGTTATTGTTCCACAATAATCAATAGCTTTCTCATTTTGTTTTCACAAAAAGAGAAAAAATGGCAGGGTTTCATTAGCTAATAGTTATTTAGTTAATTAGGTTTGAATGCAATAAAAGAATCTAAAAAAAATAATTAACCAGAGGAAATTAAGAATGGTTGAATAGTGTGTGTGGTCAGAGGAGGACGCACGTGTTTACTTTCGGACGTCGTTGACAAAAAAAAAAGAAAAAATAAACACTTGTTAATAAACATATCTGTCGTTAAAAAGTAAGATTATGAGTAGGAAAACATGTAACAAGATCGAAAAATTGAAACAATAAATCTATATTTTCATTTTGGGGGCATTGGACACGTGTCTACATTCTAGTAATCTAGTATGGATCGTCAGAAGTGATGTCATGACTCATGAGTAAAGCTAAAGTTTTAGACATAGGCAATAATCTTTTTACCGTGTGTACTACCATCTTTAAGGATTCAATAAGGGAGGAATGTTCGGACCACCAATTTCATTTCTATTGGAAAGGATGTTAACAATCATACTCATGGCTGCTTTTTTAGTTTGTGTCATAAACTTACACACCTAAATTCTTTTATTATACGTCTCTATAAATTTTCATAATCAATTATTTTGTCATTGTTTATTTGTCTTCGTTTCCTCCATGGAAATTTGATCGTTAACAATAAATTTATACTATCCTTTCATGAAATTCAAGTGTTGTCCATAAAAGAAATTAAAATCTATTTATTTATTTATTTATTTTTGGGATAAGTAGTTGATTTATTTATTTTAATACAATATTTTTTTATTATTTTTAAACTAAGTTTTTACAAAATTTTTTGTAAAGGAAAAATCTGAATATTATATATTAACTTTAATTTAATGTCCAATTATACACATGCAATTTTTATTGTGGTTCAAATGTATACATGAAACTTTAATTTTAATTTAATCATACACATCTAAAGAAATAAATACATCAAATTATTTTTATATTAGATAAATATAATTATTTGCGTATGCAATATATAAATATAAAATAATATTATATCAATAATTGTGTTAATAATTTGTGAGAATTGGATTAAATCAAAATTTCATGCAACACAAAGTTAAAGTTCATGTATAAAATTGCACATTAACTCTAAGTTAATGTATAATTTTGAGATTTTTATCCCTTTTTATAATACATTTTTTTATAACTACCTCTACATTCATGGGTGTTGAGTTTCGTGCTGAAATTTGCAACACAAAGTTTTCATCTCCCTAATGGATTCAGAGTAATAATTATCTAATGATTAAGTATCTCAACACTTGCTAAGGATTAATTGCTTAATTATTTTCTAAGGCTATAGGGTTTGCAAGACTTAAGTTCTAGCCCATTGATAGTTATGCATGTACTAGCACCCCATGTAACATTGACATTAATCTTTACACGACCTAAGCTTGGGTAGACTATCATTGAATTTGCAGTTGTCTTGGAAAGATTGTTTGATGAATCAAATTATGGACACAAAATTCTTCATTAGTGATTACACAAAATTTAGTGCTATGTAGGGAGTGGGGAGTAAGATTCCTATAGTTGCCACAACAACATGCATAAACTAGGCACAGTATAGGTTCATGTTGAACTAGGTTGCGAGAAATCTTAATCGCTGAAGTATTATCACAATATAGGCTCATTGAACCTTGAGGATAAATGTCTAATTCTTCAAGCAATTTCTTCAACCACAACAATTCACATACTCCAAAAACCATGCCTCTGTATTCTGCCTCTGTACTTGACCTTGTAACGACTTGTAACATCCCAAAATTTCTAATTTCGTTATTGTAAAAATATGGCACAAATATTTGTCAGCTTTAGTGGTTAGATGTTCTGGGAGTGTTTGGGAGGTCCCAAGTTCAAGCCTTCACTTGGGCAAATTTCGGTATTTTGAATGAATTAGGCCTTACTCTTGTCTAGTTGGTTTTTTGATTGTTGGGTAAATTACATTAGAATGGGCCTATTGGTCTAGTGGTTAAATGGTGTGTTATTATGGTGGAAGTCTTGTGTTCGAATCCCTATACAGGCAGAGGTATTATTTTTTTTACTCAGATTTCGGGATAGAGTTGTGTAATAGGGGGATTCTAAGTAGAGGATGTGTAGTGGGAATTAGGGGAGAAGATAAAGGGATTTTGGGGGTTATCGGGATTTTTTTCCCATAACCAAATTTTAACTCTCTTTTCAAAAAAAAAATTCTACCGTCTATTCTTCTCCCTCTCCTCTTGCCAAAATTCTCTGAGTTTTTCCATCTTCCTCTTCTTTTCCTTCTTCTTGACTTTTCCCTAATCCATGTATTTTCCTTTGTTTTCGCACGCGGTTAGTGCTTGCTTAGTTTCACTAAGTGTTTCTCTTCGTTTCAGTCATGAATCTCTTAACGACTGAAGTTGTAATGTTTTTCATCTGTGATTTGGGTGTAGGGGGAGGCTCGGACTAGTGAATTCAGTGTTCTCGTCTTAACAATAGTTAAACGGATGGTTATCATTGGTGGTAAGTGGGGGTTTCTATTCGTTCTTGGTTGTTAATTCGCTTGTAAATCCATTAAATTAATGTTGAGTGTCTTGATTATAGGATTTGGAGTGCTCGGAGACTATTTTAGCATCAAACAAATCCACGTGTGTACTCGAAACGCAAAAAAAAAGAAGAAGAGATTCGGCGAAAAGCCGAAATTGTTTGCTGTTTGGACAGCATCAGTAGACTAAATTTAAAAAATTGCCATAAATTGTGGTAATCAAATTAGAGGATGAACAAAATATGGAATTAAACCTTAATGAATCTAGTTTCTCATATATGAAATGGTGTAAGTAATGAAATTGTAAATCGTGAGGTATAATAAACTTTGTGAGACAAGGTCAGATTGAATTCGGGTTCCCCTATTCTGACTTTGGAAAATCAATTAAAATTGGAGAAAAATAATTAAGGGTTAAAATTTACGTGTTTAAATTATAAACGAGTCTATTCTCATTAGAAACAAATTGTAACATCATCCAAATTTTGTACTAAGAGATAATTAATTTTTAACAAAGAAAGGTCGAAGCTGTCAGACAGTAGAATAGGGGTAAGATTGAAGATTTTACTGTACTTATTGGTTGAACCAAAAATTCTAAAAATTTTATAGTAGAAAGGTATTTTAGTCTAGTTTCAAAGACATCAAGCGGATCTTAATTCAAAATTCTATAGCTCAAGATATAAATAATTTAGTAACAGTGACTCAAGTAGACAGCTTTGAAGGAACATATAAGTACATAGTGAAAAAATATATGAAGAATTAACTAGCACGGGTTACAGTAAAAATGGATCACGTGGCCAAAACCAGTTTGGGCGAGTGGGTCACATGGAGGTGTGAGCCCATTTTTCTGAAAAGTTCTGTAAGGTTGCACGGGTCGGCCAAGTTGACTGTGGACCTACTGTAGGGTTGGTAAGCTTTACTTGGACGCCTATATGTGTGATTTGTCTATCTGATTTCTATACTGAGCATGACTTATGACATCTGAATGTATGTAAAATTAATTGCATAATGGCATGACAAATTTTGTATCTTGTATTGCATCAGGGTGGGTTGATGATATTTGGAGAAAGTGTCTGAAAGGCTATTAAGTCTGTTATCTGGCAGCCTAGCTACAACCTTCTGATTTTGTGCTGCATTTCAGCACAGCATGGTATGTAGGGATAGGTGGGTTGATTTAATCCCCACATGGTTCGTAGGGTTGGATGGAGATGGTGTATAGAGGCTGGTTGGTAAGATTCTGATTTACTGTATCTGCATTCTGTATCTGATATGGGCCAAGGCCCTAATGTATTTCTGAGACTGTATCTGAATGGGCTAAGGCCCAAACTAATTCTGTGATGGGTACAGGCCCCAGACTGTATCTAACTGAATTTTGTTGATTATTTGCATGCATGTTTTCTGTTGGGATTACACACTGAGTTTACGAAAACTCACTTTTTCTCTGTTTATTCTGTACACGTAATCCCCAGACTTGACTGGTCGGTGGAGCGGAGGACTTAACAGTGGCCACATGTAAATTTTAGACTTATTTTGGGTTTTTGATGTATCTTCTAGACTATGGACTGATTGGCTTTAAATTTGAGACTTTATACTTTTTTATGGATTTTTTTAAAAACTACAATTCTACAAAACACAATTTTTTCTAAAAACTAAGGTTTTTCGTAAATAGAAACGATTTTCCCTAAATTAATTGGTTACAAAAGCTTCCGCTAAGAGACAAGTTTTAAAGCAAATCAACTAGTTTTTTTTTCAAATTAAATAAAAGCTAACTTACTGTAATGGTTTTTAAACTTGAGAATCTTGTCTTAAAATCCCTTTCATGTGACATCGCCAAATTCGGCCATAACGTCTAGGCTAGGTTTGGGGTGTTACATTTAGTGGTATCAGAGACAGGTTGCAAAACTCGGCTGTGGATTATGGGTTTTATAAAATTGGGCTTTCGAAAAATTAATTGATTTCCAAATGATTTGAAATATTTTTACTACGTAAGTGGTACACCGAGTCTCCGACATTGATCTTGGAAGTATTCTGAACTGTGATTTATTTTAAATTGAAACTGTTATGGATAGTATATTCTGAAACTACTATAGGTAGTAAACTGTATTGAAAACACTTTAGTTAGTGTATACTGAAAATTGTAGAGAAACTGGAAACTGTAATGAGACTACGATTTACGAAAATGAACTCTGAATAATCGATATTGTTTTACATGATACATTTGTTAATAAACACTGGAACTGTAACTGATTCATAAAATTATAATACCAGATAAATTTGATTAGATATGAGCACACGAGGTATCCGCAGACGGGGTACTAGAGGCCAAGGTAAAGACCGTAGAGGGGCTCGAGTTGAGTCCTCATCATCGGGCAGCCTGCCAAATTTGGATACGAGTGAGACGCCAGTGTCACCCGCTACTGAGACTTGGTCTCAAGATCACATGGCTAGGGATGGTGCATTGTCCCAGGCTATGCTAAGGATTTTGGAAGAGAGTCGCTGGGCCTAATACTTGATTTGGGGCTGAGGGTCGATTATGGAACCACTCCAGTCGAATGAAGCTGAGTTCTTTAGGGGTGTCACTAGGGTCGCCCCTAATATGGTCGAGTACTGGATTGAGGCCACAGAAAGGATCATGGATGATCTAGATTGCACCCCTAAGCAGAAATTAAATGGTGCAGTCTCGCTGCTGCGGGACGAGGCTTTTCACTGGTGGTTGACTGTTAAAGAGGGCACTCAGCCCGAACGTCTGACTTGGGAGTTCTTTAAGACGACATTCTAGGGAAATATGTCAGAACTAGTTATGTGGATGCACGTAGGAGGAAGTTTCTGAATCTTACACAGGAGGATCGATTAGTGGCCGAGTATGAGGCCGAGTTTTTGAGACTGAGCCGCTATGCGCGAGGTATGGTGGCATTTGAGTATGAGCAATGTGTTCACATTGAGGAAGATATCAGAGATAATTTGAGAGTTTTTATAGCCCCGCAAAGGGAGTGAGATCTTTTTACCCTAGTCGAGAAGGCAAAAATCACTGAGGAGGATATTAAGGTAGTAATGATTGGAGAACGTCAAAATTACTTGGCTAACGTGATCTCTGCACTGGTAGTTGAGAAACTGGTTCGCAAGGGATGTGAGGCATATTTGGCCTACGTAAGTGTTTCCGCTTCTGGGGACTCTACTGTTAAGGACATCAGAACTGTGAGGGATTTTTCAGACGTCTTTCCTGAGGAGCTATTGGGTTTACCTCCGAATCGAAAAGTGGAGTTTGGGATTGAGCTTCTCCCTGGTACAACTCTGATGCCCATCGCTCCCTATCGAATGGCACCGAAGGAGCTTACGGAGCTTAAGGCTCAAATTCAGGAGTTATTGGATCGTGGGTTCATCCGCCTAGTGTGTCCCCGTGGGGAGCACCGGTACCATTTGTTAAGAACAAGGATAGATCCATGAGGATGTGTATCGACTATCGATAACTAAATAAGTTGACTATTAAGAACAAGTATCCACTTCCGAGGATTGATTATTTGTTTGACCAGTTTCGAGGGGCATCTGTGTTCTCCAAAATTGACTTGCGTTCTGGGTATTATCAATTGAGGGTTAAGGTGGCTAATGTGCATAAGACGCATTTAGGATTTTTTATGGTCACTACGAGTTTCTAGTGATGCCATTTGGACTGACTAATGCACCGAAAGCTTTCATGGATCTAATAAACCGAGTGTTTCAGCCCTACCTAGATTGGTTTGTAGTGGTGTTCATCGATGACATTTTGGTTTATTCAGGAATGAGGATGAGCATGACGAGCACCTTAGGATTGTTCTTCAGATTTTTAGGGAAAAACAGCTCTATGCTAAGTTCAGCAAGTGCGAGTTTTGGTTATATTAAGTAACAATTTTGGGTCTTGTGGTGTTTGTTGAGAGGATTCGAGTCGATCCTCAAAAAATTAAGATTGTATTGGACTGGAAGCAGCCTAAGAATGTGTCTGAGATCCACAGCTTTTTGGGGCTAACAGGTTATTACCGACGGTTTGTGGAAGGATTTTCTCTGATCGCAGGACTCTTGACTAATCTGTTAAGTAAAGGTGTATTGTTTGACTGGACTAATGCGCAACAAGAGAGTTTTGAGAAGCTTAAGACTATACTAACTGAGGCTCCTATTTTGGTACAGCCTAAACCTGGAAAGGAGTTCATGGTTTATAGTGATGCATCACATATCGGTTTGGGATGTGTGTTGGTGTAGGATGGTAAGGTTGTTGCATATGCGTCTCGTCAGCTTAAGACACACGAGGTGAGCTATCTGACGCACGATTTGGAGTTGGCCATCGTAAACTTTGCATTGAAAATCTGGAGGCATTATCTGTACGGTGAGAAGTGTATTATCTGCACTGATCATAAGAGCCTCAAGTATTTCCTCACTCAGAAGGAGTTAAATATTAGGTAGCGTAAATGGGTTGAGCTGCTTAAGGATTATGATTGTACCATTGAGTACCATCCCGACAAGGCCAATGTGGTGGCTGATGCGTTGAGCCATAGGGCTATAACTGATTTGAGAGCGTTGTTCGTTCAACTTAGCCTAGTCGATGATGGAAGTCTGTTGGCAGAAATTCAGGTCAAACCGATATGGATTGAACAGATTCGAGGTAAATAGTTGGGGTATAAGTCTCTCAGGTTGCGCTTTCGTCAGGTTGAGAATAGTGGCACTACTGATTTTGGGATAAACAATGATGGGGTACTTTATTTTCGCAGTCGGATTTGTGTACCGAATGATAAGGATTTAAGGCAGTCGATTCTGAGAGAAGCACATGGTAGTCCTTATACTATGCATCCCGGTGGGAACAAGAGGTACCGAGATATTCGAGAATCATACTGGTGGCCAGGGTTGAAGCGTGAGGTTACTGACTTCGTTGCTCGCTGTTTGATTTTTCAGCAGGTTAAGGCTGAGCATCAGTTACCTTCAGGTTACTGCAGCTGGTTAAGATACTATTATGGAAATGAGAGCGAATAACGATGGACTTTGTTAGTGGGTTGCCTCTAACATCCACTAAGAAGGATTCTGTCTGGGTCATCGTGGATCGATTGACCAAGTCTGCTCACTTCATCCCGGTAAGGACAAACTTTTCTCTTCAGAAATTAGCTAAGCTCACATATCAAAAATATTGAGACTGCATGGGGTACCAGTCTCGATCATTTCCGATCGAGATCCTCGTTTCACGTCTCAGTTTTGGAAGAAGCTTCATGAGGCTCTGGGTTTAAGATTAGACTTCAGTACTGCTGTCCATCCTCAGACAAATGGTCAGTCAGAGATGGTGATTCAGATACTGGAGAACATGTTGAGGACCTATGTTATTAATTTTCAAGGCAGTTGGGAGGAGTACTTGTCGTTAGCAGAGTTTGCCTATAATAATGTGTAACACCCTAACCCGTCTCCGCGCCGAATCAGGGTTACGAGGCATTACGAAACCAAGCTCACATAAACATAACTTTAATATCTAATTCCAAATGCAAGTCCAATTCATGAACATATATAATCAAATTCAAGCATGGAAGTTAAACTCTTTTCGCATTGCTATTTACACAATAGGATTCAAAATTATCCAAAACATTATCAAGCCTATACATGCCATAAGATCGAGTTCAAATATTTAACAAAATACCAAAAGAAGTCGATAGTGTGATGGGCGGTGCTGATGATCCCCGAGCTCGTAACGCGTCTCCAAAAAAATCTATAAAAACGAATGAACAAAAGCAAACAAAGTAAGCTTTTATAGCTTAGTAAGTCTACAGCATATCTAAAATACATATAAAAGAATCAGATAATTCTTTAAGTAAATTTATTGAAATTACAATCATCAAATATGATTACTAATCAAACACTACTTTATTGAGTCATTTTGTTTAAGTCTAAAAGGATGTATATTTATCTAATACACATAAACGGACAAATGTATATACATTATATGCATATAATCAAGTTACTAGCATAATCCTTAACAGCATATACTGATTTCTAGAGTACTTATTGTTCGCACTTCATCGAATCCATTTAAATACAACTATTCAACTACATATATCAAAAGCCAAATTTTTATGCTTATCATCCATAAATGCCGAATGCACATATGCACCTATACCCATCTATGCCGAATGCATAGATACATACACTTATTTTCACCTATGCCGAATGCATACACATAAATATATCCACCTATGCCGAATGCAACATATATATATACATATCTATCAATTGCTTAGACCAAATATATGTATATATATATGCCATCAAGTTAATATGACTAAATCATGTGATTGAACATTTATGTATACATCGATTTCATATAATCAAAATCATAGAGGTATCAATTGTATATTATCACATGCTTTAAACGGATTCACCGGCATTTAGCCTGCTAGGTTTTAAAACCTGATTCAATACACCGGCCTTAGCCTGCTAGACTTATAGTCGAAATGTGTCACCGGCATTAAGCCTGCTAGACTTATAGTCTGAAATGTGTCACCGGCATTAAGCCTGCTAGACTTATAGTCTGAAATGTGTCACCGGCATTAAGCCTGCTAGACTTATAGTCTGAATAATTTCACCGGCATTAAGCCTGCTAGACGTAAAGTCTGAATTATGTCACTAACGATAAACCGAATGATACTGAGCTTTAACAAAAGAATCTCATTCATAGGAGTTGTATATCATAATGGTATATAGAATTCACATAAAAATTCAGCTCAATAATTTATAAACTATATCCTTAACCCACATCGGTATAAAAGTTCAGTCATCAAATTCAACTCAATATCTAAATTATACATCCGAATATATATATATATATATAACTTAACGCATTGAAGCATACTATTAATATCGTACTTTCGAACACATTAAGATAATCCAAGCTAATAATTTCATCTCTTCAACCCCGTTCAAGAACCTTTACAAGAACATACATACCTAATCGAATCTCCCTTTTTCATATATAAGTTTCATACTTAAATTTATCACAAGAACATATACATGCATAGTTGCATAGTCGAACCCCTTATAAACTTGTATAAATGGCATACCTAAGTTCAATACGAGAACATATAGATGTAGATTTGCATAATATATATATAATTCACTCATACTTTTAATTATTTCAACTATCATATTTTAATTATAATTCATCCAAAACAGCTCATATACTATTTATATACTGATTTATACATTAATAGCTAATAGACTTACCTCGGATATCAGCAAACGATCGACTATTCGATACCTCGCTTCCCCCGATCCAAATTCTTTTCTTCGTTCCTTGATCTAACATAGTCAATTTAACCTTTATTCATCAAACATTCATTGAGTCCAACAATAATAAGGGAAAATTACCATTTGCCCTAAATTTTGCATTTTGCAATTTAGTATAC
>NC_053444.1:42060710-42166574 GCF_007990345.1 Gossypium hirsutum
TCTATGAGGAACTATACTCAATAAGATTTAATTCCATATTTTGTTCATCCTCTAATTCGATTTCCACAATTTATGGCGATTAAGTTAGCCTAATGCTGCTGTCCAAACAGTAAGCAAGTTCAGCTTTTTGCTGAATCCCTTTTTTTTTGCGTTTCGGGTACACATCTGGTTTTGTTTGATGCTAAAATAGTACCCGAACACTCCAAAGCCTATAATCAAGACACTCAACATCAATTTAATGGATTTACAATTGAATTGACAACCAAGAACGAACAGAAACCCAACTTACCACTAACGATAACTCTTCGTTTAACTATTGTTAAGACGAGAACACTAAATTCACCAGTCCAAGCCTCCCCCTACTCCCAAATCGCAGAGAAAAAACATTACCACTTCAGTCCTTAAGAGGTTCATGATAGAAACGAAGAGAAACACTTACCGAAACTAAGCGAGTGCTAACCGCGTGCGAAAATGAAGAAAATAAATGGATTAGGGAAAAATCAAGAAGAAGAAAAGAAGAGAAAGATGGATAAACTCAGAGAATTTGGCAAGAGGAGAGGGAGAAGAATAGACGGCGGAAATGTTTTGGAAAAGAGAGTCATTTGGTTATGGGGAAAAAATAAATAAAATCCTAATAACCCCCAAATCCCTCAATCTTCTCCCCTAATTCCCACTACACATCCACTACTCAGAATCCCCTATTACACAACTCTATTTCGAAATTTGGGCAAAAAAAATAATATCCTTGCCTACATAGGGATTCAAACACAAGACGTCCACCATAATAACACACCATTTAACCACCAAACCAGCAGGCCTATTCTGATGTAATTTACCCAACAATCAAATAAAAGCCCACTAAACAAGAGTAAGACCTAATTCATTCAAAATACCAAAATTTTCCCAAGCAAAGGCTTGAACTTGGGACCTACCAAACACTCGCAGAACACATAACCACTAAAGCTAACATATATTTGTGTCATATTTTTACAATAATGAAATTAGAAATTTTGGGGCGTTACACATGATATCTAGCTTAAGTAAAATTTGACATTGGTCCCTAAATTCTTTGCATTACAAAGAAACTATTTTTGAAAAAAAATCGATAAGGCAACTAGGTTTCCAAAATGACTTGAAAAATAGCTTTTTTCGCTGCATTAGTTTAACATTGATTTTTTTACAAAGAAGAGCGACAAGCAAACGAGTTTTCTAAAATAACAGTATCAACAATAAAATGAATCGTGAGTATAGTTGACCTAATAAATGAATGTTTTAAACTAACACAAATGTACAATTACGGTTTTCTCTAAAATGAGTTCATTGAAGGTATTTAAAAGTAACGTAAGTTAGCTTAGCCATTTTGGTGGCTAATGTAGCCTACTCAATCTAGCCATAATGTCTATGTCAGGTTTGGGAGGTTACAGATTTCTTCGATTCACACATGCTAACTATGTGATTTAAAGTGATATCCAAGTGATTTTTTAAACTATTGACGATGGACTTTGAAATTTTTTATCATCAGAATATGAAATCAATTTATATATATTTTTGATTTAGTTGCTTCTTTATCCATTTTGAGGGAGTGAAGAACTTGGCTAATTATTATTCTAAATTCATTATTTAAATATTAGAAATATAAGTTTTCTAAAAATAGTAAAAAAATCCAAAAGTAGTAGGTAGCTTTTATTACTTTTTTGATAATGAAGTGGTAGGTAGGTACCTAACATGAATAGGAAAAGAATTTAATATTGTTGATTTATTTGGAGGTCTTAGCTAGGTTTTTTCTATTTTTGTTGTAATAATTGGATGGTAAATGTGGGTATCTATACATAAATTTAGGTTATTTCTTGTACATGGTGTTTGGGCAAAACTTTGGATTTGTCAAATTTAAATTATTTCGAGTTGTATCATTTAGATTTTATACTAGAGCTACTTAATTTAATTTTTTTGTTTTTAAAATATAATTTAATCAAATTTGAATAAGTTAAATTATTTGAATCAATTTAATGAAGGTTTTATTAAAATATATAGAATACTTGATAAATAATGTTTTAAAATAAATAGTTATCCTGTAATTTTAATTTTACTATACTTATATTTCATCAAATGATTCATGCTAGTCCGTATATGACAAATGTTATGCTAAAGACTCTCCTATCACATTCGACAAATTGTATTGTGTGTTATTGCTCTGTATCACCAACCATATCCCTAGTAGCCTTTTCGATCCAATCACCTCATGGTAGGAGCCCTCACAACCTTACCACTTAACCTATGAAACAAAGTTGTTATTGGTTGGGACCCATAGTCAGCTTGTCACATCCTAAAAATCGGGTGTTAGTAGAATTGGGTTTGTGAACCAAGGGAGAGTGGTCATGCCCTATTTTTGAGATTATCACTGTGTTTTTAGGAAATAAATGATTTTTTAGTTTGTTCATTAACTGTTAGTGAAACTATAATTGAAACCCATGTTCAAATCCCTTCCCTCGGACTATTTTTATTATTTTACAAATTTTGCTTTAAACCCTAGTATGTGACACACCTTGTTTTTAAAATAAATATTGTAAGTTTATGTCAAGGATGAGTAATTGACTTAGCGGTTAAGAGAAAACAAGGAGAATGAGCAATTCTCATAAAAACTTGAGTTTGATTCCCTTCTCTTGCAAATTGTCAATTTTTGCTATTTGTTCTCCTTCTCCTTATTTTGTGGTTCTCATGTTAAATTAGATAGCTCTAATGTAAAATCTAAATAATACAACTCAAAATAATTTAAATTTGATAAATCCAATTTTTTGCCTAAATACCATGTACAAGAAATAACCTAAATCTATGTATAGATATCCACATTTACCATCCAATTATTACAACAAAAAATAGCAAAAACCTAGTTAAGACTTCTATAAAAATCAACAACTTTAAATTATTTTCCTATGCATGTTAGATACCTACCACTTTATTGTTAAAAAAATAATAAAAGCTACCAACCACTTTTGGATTTTTTTTATTCTTTTAAGGCAACTCATATTTCTAATATTTAAATAATGAATTTAGACTAACAGTTAGCCAAGTTCTTCACTGTCCTAAAATGGAGAAAAACCAAATGAGCAAAATATATATAAATTTCTTTTATATTCTTCTGATAAATAACTTCATAGTCCATTTTCAATAGTCCAAAAAATCACTTGGATATAACTTTAACTCAAATAGTTACGATGAGTGAATTGAAGGAATCTGAGATGGAGTCAAAGGCAACCATCTCTGCATGCTTGAAAAATGACAATCGTCCAAGTGATTCTTCATCGCAATCTTCATTTTCTTCTTTAATTTTTGTTTACCTTGTTTATGGGGTGTGCCTCATATTCTTCTCCCAACTAAACTCTACTATTTTTTCTCATTTAAACTCTATTTATTTTGGGGATATTTTAGTATAATTAAAACTCTACTTAGCCTATTTAAAGGGGTCTTGTATCCCTGTTTCAAGATGCCAATAAGAAAAAAGGCTTTTCTTTAGGGGTGACAAGATGTAGCCGCGTATGAGTTTTGGTGAGAGTTTCACTGTAATTATGTAGAGTATTTTATACCACCTTTTGTGAGTTCCCTATGATTTTGTTTTCCAATTTGCTCTTTGAGATTTTGAGTTTTGTATTCGGGGTTTTTTGTAATGCACGTTTGGTAAATTTAGGTTTATTTGCATGTTTTACTCTCAATTGTTTATGTTAAAGTTGTGTGACCCAAATTCTAAGAGATTTCTTACAAGTCAAGTTAAAAAAATATATTTTCTTTCTAGAAGATTTAGTATTTATTAGTACAAGATATTTAGCATTTATTAGCATAGTTTATTTGACCTACTAATTTAGCCTATAAATTGGTTCTTTTACAACCTTAGAATATACACCCATTAGAGATTAGAACTGATAACACATTTAGAGAATTTTGTGTTTACGTTTTGAGAGTTCTTTATTTTTGGGTTTTTCGGGGTTTAGTTTTTTATCTCCATCTTTTTTACTTTTCATTCTTTGGCTATTATAGTAAAATTATCTTTGCCCGTGGTTTTTTATCCTCTTTGGAGGGATTTTTCCATGTTAAATTTGTGTGTTCAGTTTCTCAATTTATTCCGCTATTTTTTGTTACTTATTGCTTAATCGGGTCGATCCTAACAAGTGGTATTAGAGCTAGTTCAATTTGCATAGATCAGCCCGTTTAGAGATGGAAGCAACAAGGTTTGAAATTGAGAAGTTTGATGGTGAGACAAATTTCAATCTATGGCAAGTTCAGATGATGACAATTCTAGTTAAAATCGGGTTAAAAAATGTTGTTACCGGGAAGAAGCCTGAGAATCTAAATCAAACAGAATGGGAAGAGCTTGATGAAAAGGTCTGGTCTGCAATCCAGTTGTACCTCACGAATACGATATTGCAAGAGGTATTGATGGAGAAGACCTTATTTGTCTTGTGGAAAATGTTAGAAACTCTTTATACGACTAAATCTCTAGCTAACGGTTTAGTGTTGAAACAACATCTATTTACGTTTCACATGAACGAAGGTGAGCTTCTTAGAGATCACATCAGTCAATTCATTACTCTTTTAAATGATTTAAAGAACATTGAGGTTCATATTGATGATGAAGATCAAGCTATGCTATTATTATGCTCTATACCCCCTTCATACAAGTTTTTCAGGGATACCTTGATTTATGGCAGAGACAAACTCTCGTTCGAAGATGTGAAGGGTCATTTGTTAAGTAGAGACAAACTCGATAATGAGTTTGGTTTGGATAGGAAGGCAGATAGGCAAGCTTCCGTTTTGGTAGCATCAAAGAAACGAGACAAAAGGTGTCACTATTGTAAAAAGTTAGGTCAAGTCAAAGCAGATTGTTATAAACTTCGAAATAAAAGAGCTGCTGAGAGTAACGAGGAAGATGTAGCTGGTGTTAATTTGGCCAATGAAAGCGGTGATGATTTCTTGTTAGTGTCAACGAACGATAACTCCAAGCTCACGTTCAAGTGGATCCTAGATTCAGGATGTTCTTTCCACATGTGTCCCAATAGAGAATGGTTCTCCACATATAGTTCTGTTGAAGGTGGAGTTGTGTGCATGGGAAACGATTCATCTAGTAAGGTAATTGGTATTGGTACTGTTAAAATTAGGATACACTATGGGATGATTAGGACACTCTCAGATGTCAGGTATGTACCTAATTTACAAAAGAATCTCATCTCTTTGAATATTTTAAACTTGAAAGGATGCAGAATCAACATCGAGTCGAGCGACATTAAATTATCTCGTGGAGCTCTCGTTTTGTAACCAGTGAAATCAGATGTCCCTCTTTCGTTACGGAGTCAAATTTAACTCGTTTAGAGCGGAGGCAACTTGTTCATCGGAGGGAAAAAGGTAGGACTGTTTCGTTGAAGAGAGGTTCTCTTTTGGATGCAGGTTTTGAAAAGTTAGGGCACTATATTCGTGAAAATCAGAACTGGGTTAGTTTTGATTTGGTAGTGCACAAGTCGAAGGCTAGAAGTCTTCCAGCTTCTAAGCACAGATTCGACTCAGTTAATTCCCTGCATAGTTCAAGATAGGCCCGTGGCAGGCTTTGGCAAAGATGGCGTTGTAAGAATCCGTGTCAAGGTGGAGATTGTTAGAGTTGTATGACCCAAATTCTAAGGGATTGCTTGTAAATCAAGTTAAACAAAATATATTTTCTTTCTAGAAGATTTTTGTTTATTAATATAATATATTTAGCATTTATTAGCATAGTTTATTTGACCTACTAATTTAGCCTATAAGTAGGTTCTTTTACAACCTTAGAATATACACCCATTAGAGATTAAAACTCATAACACATTTAGAGAATTTTGTGTTTACGTTTCAAGGGTTCTTTGTGTTCGAGTTTTTCGGGGATTAGTTTTTTATCTCCATCTTTTGTACTCTTCGTTCTTTTGCCATTATAGTAAAATTATCTTTGTTCGTGGTTTTTATCCTCTTTGGAGGGGTTTTTCCATGTTAAATTTGTGTGTTCAATTTCTTAATTTATTTCTCTATTTTTTATTACTTGTTGCTTAATCGGGTTGACCCTAACAGTTTACTCATTTTGTGGAAAGTTGAAGCCTCCATTACCCGTGTTTTTTTCCCTCTTTGAGAGTTTTCCACCTAAAATATTTGTATTCATTCTTCTCCACTTTTATTATCTAGTAGTTTATATGGGTCGAACCCCAAGAATCTAAACAGATGCTTCTACAAGGTAAACGAAAACTAAAGAAGAAAATGAAGATTGAGATGAAGAATCACTTGGAGGATTGTCATTTTCCAAGCATACAGAGATGGTGGGCCTTTGACTCCATGTCAGATTCCTTCAATTCACACATCGTAACTATTTGAGTTAAAGTGATATGCAAGTGATTTTTTAGACTATTGACAATGGACTCTCAAATTATTTATCATCATAATATAAAAGAAATTTATATATTTTTAATTTAGTTGGTTTTTTTATCCATATTTAATATTTAAATATTGGAAATATGAGTTGTCTGAAAAGAGTAAAAAATTCCAAAAGTGGTAGGTTTAACAATAACAATAGAGTATATAATGAGAAAGATCATCTTTCGCGGCCAAGATCACTAAAACTCTCAACATGAGTGGTTGGAACATCTATTAGGGTAGCTTCATCAATGATTGAAATATCTATCGGAGTAGCTTCATCATTGATTGGAACATCTATCAGGGCAGCTTCATCAATGATTGGAACATCTATTGGGGCAGCTTCATCATTGATTGGAACATCTATCGGGACAGCTTCATCATTCTGTTAGACTCTTATGCTGGTTTCTGCTTCTGAACTCACCACTGTTTTCATCTTTCTCTTTCCTTCCACGCCTACCTGTTGAATGAAGGAAAAACCATGGTTGAATAACTCTCAAAAAGTACTACATATAGATATGTGTTTTAGTTCAGAATCATATTGCTAAGTGTTTGAATACACGATAGATATGGGTATTTCATGAAAATTGGAAAGTTGGAGTTAGGCCTAGAATATGCTTAAACGTGAGTAGAAAGAGAAAGATACCCTTTGGTGCAGTTGAAGCTGAAACAGTAAGATTGGGGAAGCCTCTAGAATTAGTTCTCTTAGAATTAGTTCTCTCCATAGTTGAAGCCTCTAGTTCTTTATTCTGTTCTCCAGTTTCTCCATAAGTTAAGAATTGCAAAAGTTGAATACCAATATAATGATGATTGGGGAAGAAACTCTCAAATCACGAAAGAATCGTTACAAAGGAAAAGTTAAAAAAATCATGTAAAGAAATATGAGAAATGAACTTGTTTAGGGTTTAGGAAAATGGCATGCTTACTAGCAAAGGTGCTGGGGATTCACTTTGTTCGTTGCTCTCATATTTCTTCTTTCCATGAATGGGGAGAATGCCATTCGTTTCATACTTTTTTACCTCAAGAAGTGATCAAAGAGTAATAATGAGCTCTTTATGGCAATATTTCTGCAATAATGAGATATTATAAAACATTAGTGATAAATGAGATATATATATATTCCTACATATGGGAATAATAGATCATAAGAGTTTTGATCTCATGGACTTAATTCATGGGAGCTTATATGAAACAAATTGATGTGACTTAACCATAATCACAATATCTTGTATTAAATAGGTACATATATTTCAGTTGGAGAATGTTTTATTTTTATTCTTAAATGCAACTCCAATTAAGCTAGGTTTTGTTCAATCGTGTTAATGTTATGTAGACCAAATCAAAGAAAGAAATTCAATCTTATCTTTTTTTTAATTGAAATATTAATTATTATAAAATGAAGAAAATAATACAACACTCACTAAATCTTAGCATAACAAGATAGAAATAACTTATTTCTAAAGAACAAGAAGTAGCTCCAAATTAAACAAAATATAAAAAGAAAAAAAACCTACCCTAAGAGCAGGAAGTCTTGATTGAAAAATAGAAACAGTTTAAAGCTAGGCATAGTCAAATTTACAACCTAAAAGAAAACTTGTATTTCTTAAAATAAACTTTTGGCTTTTTTGGCTGCAAGTTGTTTGTGGGATTTACAAGGTTCAACAACAAACAAAGTTTTGGAGAAAAAGTAAAGCATATTATGAAGATGAATGGAAAATGGAATCAAGTGGCAACTGTTTATGACTATAAGGAGATTAAAAACCATGTGCTGTTCAAAAATTTGATATGGAGGATATGCAAGCCATCAAGGTTGATGGTGGTTGTTGGCCAATTGGACAGGTGCTTGGTGTGGATTACAAAAGGGTTTTATGAAGTTACAATTGTTTAGGAGAATAGAGTCTTTGACATTAATGTCAAGAAAATTCCTGGGAGGTAGTTCCTTATGGAATTTGAAGGAATGGTTCGTTGAGATAGATTATTTGTCTTGTTTCACCTTTCTCAAGCATAGAACTACATGGATAGTGATTTGTTGTATTCCCATAGAAGCTTGGAACTAAAAAGCATTCTAGAACATTGCTCGAGCATAGGGTGATCTGTTGGTTGGCTAAGTCATGCTTTGCACGCACTGGAGTATTATTATCATTATATCATATCGTTACGGGGTTTGGATGGATAGTCTTGCATTCGACATATTTTCCCACAAATGGTTACTTAGGCTAATTGGTTCTTTATGGTGTCCAATGCGTAACGGTTAATGTATATGTTACCTTATTGTATTAAAGTGATACTATGATTTTTATGCTTGATCCTTTTCGATTTTGGTTCATTTTATTGAATAGCTTTTAGAATTAAATGTTGCTATTATAATTCTTGAGTTCTTGTAACTTAGTTTATTTATATGATTTTTTTTCTAGATTTTGGAAGAATACCACTGAACTATAAAAAGCTTACGTTCGAGTTTTTATTCCATGCATAGATTATTGATGGTTTGTAGGTTCATGATCGAGCATTGTCGTCACGGAGTCTTCGTAATCTTTATTTTGTGAAAAATATTTACACTTAGATTAGCCTAAGCATGTTCTTAGGATCTGTTACTTGGTCGAATTGGGTGCTTTTGTAACACCCCAAAACCCAGCCTAGAAGTTTCGGCTAGATCTTGGAGGTCACATTGACCACCAAAGTGATCTAGACGAAATTTTTTTAAAATAAATTGTTAACATCATATTTCGAACACAGTTGCTAAGCTTGAAACTAAACCTTTTATTATTTCAGGATTCAAAACAGAAAATTCCAAGATATGTTAAAAACATTCTGAAATATAAATCCGTAGGTTCAAAACTTTAGTCCAAAACAAAAATTTACGAAATCCCCGAAATAAAACTTATACCACAATCCCTTTTTAACACGTACAGTCCAAAACAGTTTGAAAACTAAAAACATGTACAAAATACTTTATTTAACCAAATCAAATCTTATCTGCCTGAGATATTCGATCACCGAGTCCAAACTTCAGAATGTGAGAGCACCTAATAGGGGGAAAACTAAGGGGGTGAGCTACGCGAGCTCAGTGTGAGTTCGAAACACAACAGATGGTACAAGACGGAGTAACACCACAATGTTTCAAAAATAGTATATGACTGAAAATCACTTATGAAAACTCAAATCGGTAATTTAAAAACAAATTATTCCATTAACATATTAACAAAAACCAAATGTTCACACAAACAGACGTATTTACAGATGCAAAATGGATGTAACAGATTAAAAACCTACCCAACCAACCGAACACCACTTCGACTGCTCTACACACCGTACATGAGTTATGTCAAGCCCAACCAAACTTGCACACCATATAGGACCTTGAAAGACCCATCCACCTTACACACCACATATGTGGAACTAAGCCACTAAAGTACCAATATGCAGCTAAGCTAGCATATGAATAATACATTACTGTAAATCACTATACAGATGTGTTGCAGTTTAAATGGCCATAT
The DNA here is from genome assembly GCF_007990345.1 of Gossypium hirsutum. Taxonomy (NCBI): domain Eukaryota; kingdom Viridiplantae; phylum Streptophyta; class Magnoliopsida; order Malvales; family Malvaceae; genus Gossypium; species Gossypium hirsutum. Next base: position 42,070,622 of record NC_053444.1, read on the forward strand.
TAGATCAGTCTTCCTTCTCTTCACAACCCAAAACCCAAATTTAAATACAAATGCAGAGTGCACTCATTATGCTAACAAACTGACATAACAAAATACATAATCAGTGGACCATTTTCAGAGTCAATATTACTTGAATGCAAATGGTGTGTAACAATAGCAGAAACATCTCACATCCATTTACTGGCTAACTTCACATAGAATTTAAACAAACTATTATATTAACATTTTAATTACAAACCAACACACAAGGTCGAGATGAAATAGAGTCCCAACCACCCTTACTAGTTACTAATCGAGGTTCGGAACACCCAAAAATACAAAACGAGTTAAAAAGTGCCTTAGAATAAGAGTCTGCAAAACAGGGCCACACGGCCGTGTTAATGTGCTTAGGCCGTGTGGAAGCCTACACACCCATGTGAAAGCTGCACACGTCTATGTGGAGGGGAGAGATGCCCGTGTGGAAGAGACACACAATCGTATGTCTGAGCTACATGGTTGTGTGAGTAGCCCGTGTAACTCTCTGTCCAGAAGTTCCAAAACTAAGTGCAGAGTAGACACGGCCCAGTGGAAATCTAACACACCCGTGCGGCTAAGAGACACGCCCATTTGTCCGAGCTACATGCCGTGTGAAACTCCACAAAACCCCCAATTATCAACCACATGGCTGTGTTCAGGAAAATTACCCAAAAACCCTAATTCCCAATTTCACACGGCCGTATGGACCGCCCGTGTACAGCACACGCCTGTGTGGCCATGAAACCACCCCGAAATAGCCTGAAAGTCGCGTAATTCACAACCAAACTGACCCTCAATTTCTTAAACCTAGAAATATACCAAAAATTTTAGAATTTCATATATTTCAACAACAATTCGACACCAAAATAACACTTCGATTAGTCAATTTCAGGAACTCACAAAGATTGTTGAATTCTACAGAACCCAAATATCAAATCAATAAAGAAACAGAAGAGTTTTCAAGCACACACCTGATTCCGCGAACCAAAGCCCATGGAAAAAAAATTGGACATCACCACTTACCTAATTAAATCTCAATTCCACAAACAAACTAATCTAAGAATTTGATTACTTTAATTCGTAAATCAAAACAAACATATACCAATCAATAAACTAAAAGATGGCACTTACCCAGTTCAACTCCTACTAGACGGTAACGTAAGAACAATGATATGTGGAAACGAAAAAAGCTGGAAGGACAACAGTACAATGATTCACAAAAGCAAGACCACCAAAAATAGTAGGCGAAAGAGGAGAAGTAAAAAATAAGAATAAACGTATTAGAGAGGGAGAAGAGAACGTGAGAAAAGACTTTTGATAAATTAATTAGAAATTAAATAAATATTTTAAAACTTAAAAAAAAAAGAAACAAATCTAAAATAAAACTACTCCCTCAAAACACACACAAGGACTCGAACCCAAAACCCAAAGGTAAACTAATACATATCCAACCACCAAACCAACAAGCTCATTCTAACACTATAATGCAAAAATAAACACAATAGATCAACCTACTTACTGACCCTCACTTCAAACTTCAAAACTTTTAACCCCTAATTTCAGGGTGTTACAACTTTCATCTTTATTTTGGAACTTATTTGATTATTTAAATTTATTGTTAAATGATTTATTATTTGTGCCATAAAATTTTAAAATTTATGTGTTAATTGGTAATGACTGAACAATTGATTGAGTGAATGAGTCCAGCAACCGCTGTGTTGCTTCGAACTTGATCCAACTTTCTGATCGGGATTGGGATGTTACTTTGAGTCAGTGATTACAAAAAAAGAACAAAAAAGAAAAAAGAAAGATCAAAATACAAGAAAACAAAAAAGAAAGATTTCCAAAGGTAACAAATATTTTTTTTCTTTTGGAGAAATGCATGCATATACAATAAACGAGACGAGCTCAGATGAATGTGGCTTTATTGGACCAATGATCCTCAGCAAGGAGGATGTTATGAATCCCCAAATGTACTAAAGAATAAAAAAGGGGAAAGGTTTTTCGTTTCTATTTTTTTCTTCTTTCCATTTCCCTTTTTTCTTCAAAATAAAGAGGTGGGAAGGTTTTGATTAAGTGGTATCATCAGACTTAAGCCTTAACCATGAGGAAACCCTAAATCCCTAACCAATCTAAACAAAAAACTAAAAAAAATATTTCTTGTTAAAAATAAATAAAAAGGAAAAGAAAAAGAAAAGCTTTAAAAATGATATTTTATTATCGGCCACCATATATGGTGCTTTGTTGCCGAAGATTAACGAGCCTTTGGGTTCACTAAGGGCAAAGCTCGCCAACAAAAATAGAGAGAGTAAAGAGAAAATCAAAGAAGGATATGTTTTGAAAAAAATTAAAAAATATGGAAAGAAACAAGGGGTTCAGGTTTAAATAGTGGGGGAAATGGGAAATTTGCTACACGGTCCTCTCGTTATTTTATTTTATTTTTAAGGCCTTCCACTTTTTAAATTACAACTAAGATCCTTTCACGTTTTTATTTTAATTTTTAAGGATCTTCGCCTATTGAAATTGTTTCATTGGTCCCTACACATTTTGATATATTCAAAATTTGAAATTCTGGCTAGGAACATTACCAATTAAGTCATTTTACTTTCACTTTTTTTTAAAAAAAATTGAAATTTAAATGTTATTCAAATAAATTTTATTTTATTTCTCTTTTTATTGAATTTTTATTTTATTTTATTTTTAGTATATTATCATGTATTTATTTTTATTATGTGAGTGACTTCAATTATTTTTATTTTGTAATTTTATTTTATTCTATTTTCTTTCCTTTCACGAGATTATTTTATTGTTTATTTTATGATTATTTTGTGTTTATTCTTTATTGAGTAGTTCCTTATGAATTTCCTTTGATTAAATTACTATATTCTCTATTATTTTTTAGAATAGTTAATAATTATATATTTTTTAGAATTTAGGTTTTTATATATATTCAACTTGTTTTAGAATTTGGATTTTTAATATAATTTAGATTTAATCGGAGTTCGGTATTAATTTTGGATCTTATTTCGATTTATTATTTTGAGATTTTAGATTTTAGATCTTTTAGGTTGAGTTAGATTTCAAATTTAGATTTTCGAGTTTAGATATTCCTTTATTTCATTTTTAGCCTTGGAATTTCGATATTTTAAGTTTTAATAAATTTAATTAGAATTTAGTCTTGAATTGAATTTATTTTATTTTTAGCTATAGGATTTAGATTTAGGTTTTAATAGATTTTAGTTTAGAATTTAGGTTATGGATAAGATTTATTTTATTTTTAGCCTAAGATTTATATTTTGGGCTTTAAGATATTTAACTAGATTGTAGTTTAAAATTTAGGTTATTGATTGGATTTTCTTTTTCAAAATTTGGATGTTAGCTGGTTGTTGCAGAGCCTTAATGTTTTTCTGAGCTATAGTTTTAGTTTCTCCCTTCAATCCCCTTTTCCCCCTCAACCTTACTTTCAAGCGATTTCACTTAGTTAATGGAGAGAATAAATAGCAAGGGGATCGATTCAAGGCCTCCTCTATAGTTACTCTTGGCTGGTACCAGGCTCAAGCGCCTCATGTTTCCATAATTTGTAATTCTACTGTTTTCTTTCCCATTGCATCTCGAGTGGATGACTCTTCTTTCCGAGTTCTTTTGTTGAACTATATTTGCCAAGTTTTAGGTTATATCTTTGCTTAAACAATGTGTTTTGTTGATCTAGTCTAAGTTTTTTTTTTCTTTCTCATTGATTAAGCCATCATTTTGAATTGTGTATGAGAACATAGGGCTTTGGGACCAAGGCGGATTTGCAATGCTTCTTCATCCCCTTGAGGAAGGCTACCTCATTGTTCCACTAATAAGATCTTTGGGTCCACCATTCCCATGTTCCTTTTTAGCTATAGTTGGTTGTTGTAGAGCCTTAATGTTTTTCTTTTGTTGTTCTGGTCTGAGGTATCATTATTTCTTAGGTTTATAATATGCATACCTTTTCCCAAGGTCTGCGTTGGATTTTAGTTTTTGTAGTTTGTCAAAGAAAAACAATAGGATAATAGATCAATTAGAAAACTGAAGTATATGTATTTAATGAAATGTCTTATCCAAAATATCTATGTTTTATGTCTCCATAATATTTATTATCCCATTTTTTTATTAAATTCAACATGAATAAATATTCATCGGATAGAATCTAATCTAACTAGTTTTAAGATTTTTTTGGTAATTAGAAGGACAAGAAAGGATACTAAATATTTAACTCAAGTTTTCATGTCACACAGCACAAGCATCTTCACAATAGATTGTTTTCCACTCTAGAGAGTTCTATATGATAAGAATGCAATCATTCTTCACTTTCTTTTTCAAGGAACATTTCTACTACAAAAGTTGACCTTTCTCAATCACTAGTTGCTAAGTATTTTTATAATTTTTTATCATAGGACGAACACCATTGCAAACTTTATTGTGAAAGGTTGTTCAATAGTAAAAAAGATTTCTTGGCTATTAAAATTTTCCAAACAAGGAAATTTTCTTGCAATTATGGTAATATTTCTAACAATTTTGGCCTCTTCCTCAATAGGTATGTCTTTGTCACTAACCTATATAGGCATCTCTCCAATAATCCCTAAAAAAATGTTTGGCGACATTTTTTTGTTGTTTTTTAATAATATTGTACTGCCAAGAATTGTGCTAACTTATATGTTTGCATTTTCGTTAAAAAATAATTTTTTATCTTAGTTTCCAATTTTTATCTTAGTTTGCCAAGAAAGCCAACCCTATACTATAAACCATTACCCTGAAGTAAACAAGGTATATCTTGCTCTGCACCACCCCAAGCTGCTATTTTGGTAGCTGTCCTGCCAGGATATAGCTGGAAATGAACGTAACCTACACACTCATCCCATATGTTGTAGCTAATCCAAGTAAGTTCGCTATACCCAAATGCCTCCATTGAAATCATGTACTTCAAACCATCAAGAAACTTGTTTGCACTAGTTTTAACCTTGTTCGCAGCTTGGACTGCTTTTTCCATGGCCTTTTCCTGAACGTTCTCCACTTTCTTTGATGTATTTGTCACTATATCATCCCCCATCATCTTGGTTGTGTCTTCTGTTGTTGTTGCCGCCTCATTGGCCTTATCAATGGACTCTTTCACCCTTTCTTTAACATCTTGGCCCTTTTGCTCAACTACCCATTTTGCTTAGTTTAAGGAATCGTCGATAGCTCCCTTTGTATCTGCAACCTTGTCTCTGGTTTTGTGTGCAGTCTCTAAAACCTTCTCTCTAACCTCCTGCACGGTTTCCTAAGCCTTGTCTTTAACCTTCTCTTTCGATTCATGTATGGTCCCTGAAGTTTCTTGTTTAAGCTTGTTAGCTTCATGTGTGATGTCTGAGATCTTATCTTTGGCTTTACAAAGGGCAGTGACGACCCTCTGATTACATTTCCTTAAAGCATCGTAGATAAGTTCCCCAAGTGAATGTCGTCCGGAGCCAGATTTTCCTTGTCAAATGCCATGGCTAATGTTGGGAAGCACAGATGCGACATCTTTCATAGTTTCCTTGCCAAAATATTCCCATTGGTCTGTTTCCTGGTGCAGTGACAGGGATGAGATTGAGACTTTAGTGTTATGTTTGCCATCTTGTTCATATTCAACAGTTATGACCCTATGGCCTTATTTCAATATAACATCGTCCCTTCCAACGGCAGCAACTATCGCCAGTGAACTAACTACAAGAAGTCTCAAAACCAAACCATTCGTCATGTTTTTCTTAGATGGGGATGCTCAAGCTGCGTTGCATTTTTAATGGAGGTTTTCTTTAAAGAACTGAAAGATATGGTTTCAAATTGAGGAGGAAGAAACGATACACATTGTGTTTGAAAAATTGAATATTATAGGAACTTTGAGGCATATTCTTAATAGGTAGAGGTGGAAAGTTGAACCATAAAATTATGGCTTCATATTCTACTCCATGAGACCTATACAACGGTATATCATATGCTCAAAATGGTTGAGTGATGAATGAGAAATTGATGCTCAAAGTAAGCTATTTGGAAATGTTTTTTGAGGCAAAGTAAAAGCTTAGATCCCACATTGGTTAAATACCAAGTGTGAGATGTGTATATATATGGGAACCCTCTTGAAGGGTGATTGAATATTTAAGCTTGGAACCCTACCTCTCGTGCAGGCAGAAGGGTGCAGGTTCAAACCTGACGGTGTTGGGGTGCACCCGTACGATGTGGGCGCGACGCGAAATGTCTGGACCGGTCGGGCTCAATAATCAAATTAATTTGTTGGCCCCTTTAATGGCAGATTTTGTGGATATTTCCAAAATTCCACCATACTAAATGCCTATAAAAGGCTATGAATTCTGAAGAAGATATCCTCTCACACCGAATTTATTTTACTCTCAAATTTCTGTTTTCCTCTTTATATTTTCCAACGTTTCAATGATAGAAAAAGGAATCGTTTGTTCGTTGATCGTTGCAGAGGTGCTACTACTTTGATCATTATGTTGTTGTATCCTGGAGACATTTGACCAACATTTCTCCAAGTACCGTTTTGTTTTTTTTTCACTGCAGAGGAGCTACTGCTTTGATCATTGTGTTGTATCCTGGGAGACATTTGGCTAACGTTTCTCCAAGTACTGCGCTAAACAGGCCTCAACGCTTAGTAAATTCTCTATTCTTATTTTTGATTTCACCTTTTTTTACGGTTTTTATTGATTGACGTATTGGACAACTTAATTATAAATTATTCTATTTATATTTTACATTATATGTAAATATGTGTTTATTTATATTTAAATATTTTTTTCGCAAACGTGTTTTGTCTAACAATCTTAAGACATATCATTTTTTTGCAATTCTCTAATCCAAGATGAACGAGACACCAAGGCAAAAAGACAAAAAACATTTTATTCAAAAATAAATTTTTAAATTGAATAAAATGTATTTCAGGATTTTTTCCCACCGTTCAACAGATTTTATTCTCTATTTCGATTTTTATTTCCAAATGAATTTTAAAACTAAATAAAATCTGTTTCGGGATTTATTCCCGCCGTTTAACAGATTTTATTCAATTTTGTTTCCAAATTATAAGTAAATAAAATCAGTTTCGGGATTTATTCCCGCCGTTCAACGGATTTTATTCCATTTTTTTATTTTATTTTCAAACGGGAAATTAAAGTTAAATAAAATCCATTTCAAGATTTTTTCCCGTCGTTCAACGGATTTTATTCCAATTTTGATTTTATTTCCAAAACAAGTATTAAAATTAAAATAAAATCTGTTTCGAGATTTATTCTCGTCGTTCAATGGATTTTATTCTAATTTTGATTTAATTTCCAAAAAGGAGTATTAAAATTAAACTAAATTTTGTTTTGGGATTTATTCCTGTCGTTTAACAAGATTTTATTCGATATTGTTTTATTTCAAAGAAAAGAAGTAATCAAATAATTCTGTTTTGGGATTTATTCCAGCCATTTCACATATTTTATTTTAATTTAATTATATAATTTTGTTTCGGGATTTAATCTTGCTGTATAACAAAAATTGTTTTTGATTTTGTTTCAGAATTTTAATTTTGCTGTTTAACAAATCAAAAAGAAATTTTTTTGTTTATGGTGGCCTTAATTGTGGCTTTAAATTATGAATTAAAAAGAAATTTATCAACAGTAAAGTAAAAGGACAATATGAGAATGAATGCATGTTTAGGATTGGTTCTTTGAAAGCCTTGATATTTAAGCGTGCCGAGTGCACCACCTCTCTTTTAGGGTTACTCTTACACCCCAAACCCGGTCTAGACATTATGGGCAAATCTTGAAATGTTATGTAAAATAGCTATTAATCTGACTTTCTCTTATTGAAAAAGTTCGTGTATCTTTGCTAATTAAAAACCCATTTTATATGAAAACGTTTGTTATCCTTAATAGTTAAAATCGCTAATTGTTTACATTTTGAAAAAAATCAAATAATTTGCAGCGAAAATTCTTAGGGCGTTATATTTTGGAAAATCGAGTTTGTTTTCCAAAAATCAGTTGATTGCACAAACATATCTGTTTTTCGAAATAAAATCGTTTTATCGTAAGTTATGCCAAAACCCAAAAATAAAAATCCAAAAAACACGATAACAAACCCAATGGAAATTTAAATAAGCCAAATTATGTAAATAAAGTTTTATGAAATAGTGGACATATCCAAGCTCCTGCCGCACTGAGCTCCTACCGCATTGACCTGCCTAAGTTTGAGGATTACCTGAAAGTAACAGACAAATAGATTGTGAGTTTTATAACTCAGTGTCTAACTTAACAGAAACAGAATCACAGGTTGAATACATAACAGAACAGATACTAACGAATGTCTCATGCAGAATCAGAGTTACATGAAAATTACAATCCTACCCCCATCTGCTACACACCATCTCTGACCATCCCAACACACCATGTGGGGTATAAAACACCCAGCCCTACACAGCACTTAGTGTCCTTACGACACTTTTCAGAAAAAAATAGTAGTGCTGCTGGTATAATGGCGAGTTAACGCCTCACATAGAACACTTCCTCCACATAATACATAACCTGCCCATTAGCCAGATACAAACATAATTCCAGATATAATAGATAACAGATACTAAAATGTATATATCATGCATGCTCGTATAACAGATATTGAACATGCTTATACATAAACTATCAAACATATCACATCAAATTACATGCATTCAGGTGTTTATTTACGTAAAATTTCATACTAACAAATTAACAGATTTCATTCTTTAAGGCTTATATAAACACATACTAACCCCACGGAAGGCCTATAGTTGATCGGGACAATTTGTACAACACTAGGGAAAAATTTTGAAATCTTGGGCCCATACATTTGTATGGCCCACACAACCCAAAATGGCCTAGATTGTGTGTCGCACACGATCTCGCACATGGCCTGGCACATAGCCTACCACACACCCGTGTCGCCCACACTCATAAAATGCCTAAAATTACACAATCTTTTTTCAACCCTTAAATAAGGTTATATTCACACTCATGTCTTTCTGCATTAACAATTAATTTTGATAACAAAATATATCTATAAAATAAAGTATTTCTTAAGACAAGTAGAGGATACCACTCCTTTTCCTTGAGTTAAAAATCTAGCAAAACATCCCAATAAATACTTTCGCCCATTAATCCAATGAAGGTAATATCTTAATGTTAATTATTAAAAACCAAAATTATTAATAGTTTACGCACTGTTTAAATGTGTATTATTTCATAAAAGCAGCAGAGTATATAATGAGAAAGATCATCTTTATCAGCCAAGATCACTAAAATTCTCAACATAAGTGATTGGAACATCTATCAGGGCAGCTTCATCAATGATTCGAACATCTATCGGGGTAGGTTCATCATTGTTTGGAACATCTATCAAGGAAGCTTCATCAATGATTGGAACATCTATCGAGGCAGCTTCATCATTGATTGGAACATCTATTGGGGTAGCTTTACCATTCTGTTCGACTCCAATGCTGGCTTCTACTTCTGAACTCACCACTGTTTTCATCTTTCTCTTTCTTCTATGTTTACTTGCTGAATGAAGAAAAAACCATGGTTGAATAACTCTAAAAAAGAACTAGATATAGATATATGTTTTAGTTAAGAATCATATTTCCGAATATTTGAATACACAGTAGATATGGGTATTTCATGAAAATTGGAAGTTGGAGTTAGGGCTTGAATATGCTTAAAAAGTTAGTAGAAAGAGAAAGATACCATTTGGTGCAGTTGAAGCTGAAGCAGTAAGGTTGGACATGTGCATATTCTCAGAATTTGTTTTCTCCATAGTTGAAGCCTCTAGTTCTTCATTTTGTTCTCCAGTTTCTCCATAAGTCAATAACTGCAATAGTTGAAAACCAATATAATGATGATTGGGGAAGAAACTCTCAAATCATGAAAGAATCGTTACAACGGAAAAGTGAAAAAATTATGAGAAATAAACTTATTTAGGGTTTAGGAAAATAGCATGCTTACTAGAAAAGATGTTGGTGATTCACTTTGGCCATTACTCTCATTTTTCTTTTTTCCACGCACGGGGAAAATGTAATCAGTTTCATACCTTTTTACCTCAAGAAGTGATCGAAGAGTAATATTGCGCTCTTTATAGTGATATTTCTGCAATAATTAGATATTATCAAACATCAGTGATAAATGAGATATATATATTTGCCTACATATGGGAAAAAATAGATCATAAGAGTTGTAAAAGTCATTTAAAGATGATTACTTTATTAATCTTCCTATTTTTGCATAGACTTTCAGTAACAATCCAATTATTTAGGAACTCAGGCAGCGACTTTAACTGATATGCAAAGCATTCAAAATAACCGTGTAAGAAAATGGTAGTTAATAGAGCTATTTGTTTATGTTTCTAAGGTGTGGGGATGCCTACCTTGTTGTATTTTCTCTTCGGAGTAGGAGCTTGAGCTTCAAGACGCAGCGTAGAGATAGGGGTTGCTTGTATTATATATCCAGTTGTTTTTGCGACTACCAGTTTCAAACCATTTAGTAAATACTATCTTAACAATAACTTTGTTCTACTATATATGTAAAAAACTAAAATAATTTATGTAAAACAAACACACGTGATAATTAGTTAACCTTTTGAAATGAAAGAAGTACAAAATGAATATGACAACCTACCTAAAAAAACCTTAAGGGTATCTAAACCAAATATAACATATGTGGAAAGAGTTTAATATTAAAAACCTCGTGTTGAATAATTTTTATAAATTTTTTTAAACCTTAAACTAACATCCAAAAATAAAATTGTAAGTGTTCATTTACTTCAAAAATATATTTTTTTTTTGGAAAACTAAAATCGTTTTCACTATTTGTATGAAATAAATTTTACCATTTTTTATTTTTAAAAAATTATGAGCTGATATAGAAAATTTTAGTGCTAAAATTAAGGGATCTCTTTTTCTCTCACTCTTATTTATATTATTGGGGCATTGGTAATTTACTTTATTCAAAATGCTTTCAATTGGTGCAACCTAGCTAAAAAAAATTCTACAATAGGCTTCTTTCTTGGTAATGTTGGTAAGAGGAAGGTTGGTGGAGTTGAATAGAAATCTATATACTCTTATTTGGATTGCTGGTGCATGACTCAAGTTCTCATTCTTCCTCTCTTTGTTTTAGTTTTGATCTCATGGACTTAATTCATAGGAGTTTATATGAAACATATTGATGTGACTTAACCATAATCACAATATCTTGTATTTAATAGGTACATATATTTTAGTTGGAGAAAGTTTTATTTTTATTCTTAAATTCAACTTCAATTAAGCTAGGTTTTGTTCAATTGTGCTAAGGTTATGTAGACCAAACCAAAGAAAGAAATTCAATCCTATCTTTTTTTTAATTGAAATATTAATTATTATAAAATGAAGACAATAAAACAATACTCACTAAATCTTAGCATAACAAGATAGAAATAACTTATTTCTAAAGAAGAAGAAGTAGCTCCAAATAAAACAAAATATAAAAAGAAAAAAGAAAAAAGAACCTACCCTAAGAGTAGGAAGTCCTGATTGAAAAATAGAAATAGTTTAAAGCTAGGCATAGTCAAATTTACAACCTAAAAGAAAACTTGTTTTTCCTAAAATAAACTTTTAGCTTTATGGGTACAAGTTATTTGTGGGATTTACAAGATTTAACAACAAATAAAGTTTTGGTGAAAGATTAAACCATATTATGAAGATGAGTGGAAAATGGACTCAAGTGGCGACTGTTTATGATTGTAAAGAGATTTAAAACCCATGTGTTGTTCATAAATTTGATATGGAGGATATGAAAGCCATCAAGGTTGATGATGGTTGTTTGCCAATTGGGCAGGTACTTGGTGGGGATTACGAAAGGGTTTTATGAAGTTGAAATTGTTAAGAAGAATGGAGTCTTTGACATTAATGTCAAGAAAATGTTAGGGCTGTAGTTCCTGATGGAATTTGAAGGAATGGTTCGTTGAGATAGATTATTGGTCTTGTTTCACCTTTCTCAAGCATAGAACTACATGGGTAGCGATTTGTGGTATTCCCTTAGAATCTTGGAACTACAAAACATTCCAGAACATTGCTCAAGCATGGGGTGATCATCTGTCAGCGGAAAGTAACTCTCTTAAATTTTAAGATTTAAGGAAAACAACAATTCTCATCAGTGGAAACCAACTTAAGAAGATTGGCAATATGATTCATCTCAATTGCGACGAGATGCAATACCTAGTTAGAGGTGCAAAGTTAGCTGAAGGGAATAATTTCTACTTTGGGTGTAAAGGCTGCTACATCAATCTATATATATAATAGCCAGGTGGAGGGCTTTTTCCCAATGTTAGAGATAGCTATAAAGATTCCTTAATGGACTTGGATTTCTTAAACAAAAGTGGGTCTTATATCGTGAGGTAGAAGAAACATGGCAGATGGGAAAAGCTCTTAGGCTAAAGGCTAGTTGATTTGATGGGGTTATCATTTCTAAGATTTTGAGGATTGAGCAAGGCATAGGTAGGTGAATGTTTCTTCTAAATAATCTTACTTATTATTTCTATTATTAATAGGTGAATTTCTTAGGATGAAGATATGATATTGGCCTTAAGAATTTGAAGTGTAAATGGGAAGGAGTATTTATGGGTACAATGTTTATGGGTGGTTTACACTATGATTAAGAAAATTAATCTTTTCTAAGGAATATATATATAGAGAGAGAGAGAGGGGGTAGGTAGTAGATATAGGTATTCGATATGTGTACTTTATGAAAATTGAAAAGTTGGAGTTAATGGTAGAATATGCTTAAAAATTAGTAGAAAGATATACCTTTTGGTGCTGAAGTAGTAGCACGATTAGGCATGTACATATTGTTGCAAGGTTCTTTCATGTGACATTGTTCTTGGGGAATACTTATTCCCGTCATTGGAGAATTGTAGGTATCTACATTTTCAATATTCTCATAAATTATTATCTCCTTAGTTGAAGCATCTGATTCTTCTACAGTCAATTGTTCAGTTCCTTCATAAGTCAATGCCTGCAAAAGTTGAAATGCCAATATAACAGTGACATGGGAAGAAAGACTCAACTCTCAAAAGGATCATCACCAAGGAAAACTTAAATTTTTTATGTAAATAAATATGAGAACTAAACTTGTTTAGGTTTTAGAGTTTATGAAAATAGCACACATACTAGCAAAGGTTCATGTAAACCATTTTGGTCTTCGTTCTCCTTTCTCTTCTTTGCAGTCCCAGGGTAAATGCCTCTTGATTCATACCTTTCCACCTCAGCTAGTGATCGAAAATTAAGATTCAACTCTTTATCTTGATAATACTGCAATAATGAGATATTATCAGACAACATTGATAAACGCGATATATATTTGCGAAAAAATAGATTGGAAGAGTTGTAAAATTCTTTTAAAGATGATTGATTAACTTGTCTATCCTTCCATTTGGGTGTGGCCTTTCAGAAACATTATATTTATTAATGTATTCAGGCAATGGCTTTAACTGACATGCAAAGCATTCAAGACAACCATAATTATAACACAAAATATCTACAAAAAATGGCAGTTAACAGAGTTATCTGTTCAATTTCTAAGGTGTGTGGTTGCTCTTGAAATTAGGTTCTTACCCTCTTGTTTCTTCTCTTTGTTACTTGAACTTGAGCTTCAGGAGGTGCGACAGGAACAGGGGCTGCTGTTCCTGGGTCTATCAATTTAAAACCATTTGGTAAATCATGTTAGAGACAAGGACAATAACTTTGTTCTACAATATAACTCTAGGTAAAATTGTACGGCACATTGCTATGTATTTAAAATATGAAAGAATTAGAAAATTTACCTAAAAAAACCTTAAAGTAATGATAGAAAGTAAGAAACTCCTTGTTTTTTTACTTTTTTTCAAAATAAGGCATGTTTTGGGCAAATAATAGTATCCAAAGAAGACATAACTTATTTGCTATTAATTTAAGTGTTCATTTACAAGTAAACAATTGCTTACAAAAAATAATTTTTGAAATCCTAAATTGTTTTTACTATTTGTATGAAATAAATTTTACCATTTTTTATTTTTAAAAAATTATGAATTAATGTAGAAAAGTTTAGTATTATACTTAAGGGATCAAATTGTTTTCTCTTCATCATCTCTAGCCCTACACTTATTGATATTAAAGCTGCAGCCAATTTTCCTCCAGTTTAATTTAGAGATTACAGGGTTGCTTTTGCATGGGTGCAACTTGGAGACATTATAAACATTGCATGTCATTGGGGGAGATTTTATCTCTATGGAAGAGAACACTCTCAATCTTTCTAATTTCTCTAAAGGTGCGGTGTTAATCACAACTAACCAACTGAACATTTTGATAAATTGTGATATTAGAATGCAAAAAGGAGTAGTATCTAAAAAGAGTGCTAGAAGTTGGTGATATCTCAATTTTCAAAAAATGGTAATGTTAGGGCAAAAATGTTGCCATAGAGTTTGAAGATTTTTCCATGGAAGATGAGATGGAGGGAGATAAATATGTGCAGGAGGACTAGGTTGGGTTGGTTATTGTGGTAGGGGAGTTTTATGCTAATGCCTTGGTGAGTGGAGGTGGATGTTTGACTACTTTTAAAGTTTGAATTTGTTCAATTTTAGTTTTAAATATATGCCTAATTTTCCTGAAATAAGAGAATGGAAAATTAATGGAATTTTCCCGGCATATATCGCCTTATTAAGTTCTTTTGTTGATATATATTCGCCAATGTTTAGGTTATATCTTTGCTTAAATAATGTGTTTTGTTGAACTAGTCTAAGTTTTTTCTTTCTTTCTTATTGATTAAGCTATCAGTTTGAATTGTGTATGAGAACATAAGACTTTGGGACCAAGGTGGATTTGCAATGCTTCTTCATCTCCTTAAGGAAGGCTAGCTATAGTCGGTTGTTGTAGAGTCTTAATGTTTTTTTTATTGTTCTGGTCTAAGGTATGGTTTTTTCTTAGGTTTACAATATGCATACCTTTTTCCAAGGTCTGTGTTGGATTTTAGTTTTTGTAGGTTGTCAAAGAAAAACAATAGGATAATAGATCAATTAGAATAATGAAGTATATGTCTTTAATGAAATGTCTTATCCAAAATATGCACATTTTATGTCTCCATAATCTTTCTTATCCCATTTTTTTTTATTAAATTCAACATGAATAAATCTTTATCAGAGAGAATCTAAAGTAACAAATTTTAAAGTTTTTTTTGGTAATTAGAAGTACAAGTAAGGACACTAAAGATTGAACCTAAGTTTCCATGTCACACAAACACAAACATCTTGACAATAGTTTGTTTTCAATTTAAGAGAGTTCTACGTGATAACAGTGCAATCATTCTTCACTTTCTTTTTCAAGAAAAATTTCTATTACAAATTTTGATCTTTCCCAATCACTAGTTGACTAAGTATTTTTATATTTTTTTATAGTAGGACAACACCATTGCGAATTTTATTATGAAAAGTATTCAATAGTAAATAATTCTTCTTGGCTATAAAAGTTTTCAAACCAATAAAATTTTATTGCAATTATGGTAATGTTTCTAACAATTTTGGCCTTTTCCTCAATAGGTAGGTATGTGTTTGTCACTAACCTATTCAGGCATCTCTCCAATTATCGATAAAAAAAAAGGTATAAGCAATGTGATGGGTCTGGTGACATTTTTTTTGTTTGTTGTTTTTAAAAATAATATTGTACTCTTCTATCTACCAACAATTGTGCTAAATTATATGTTTGCATTTCCATTACAAAATAATTTTTATCTTAGTTTCATATTTTTATATAAGAAAAAGAAAACTAGAAAGTAAAAAACTTCAATTTTTTTATCAAGATATTTAGGACAACATTGAGTTGTTATTCCAAATTAACTCAATCTTAGTATAACTTATAAATAAATAATGAAAAGAAAAAAATGAAGAAAATTTTTCTATATTATCAACTATTCTAAAAGAAGGTTTATGTAATGATCTTATAATATTTGTAACAACAACATCAACAACAAGAAATATTATAATGATGATAAGGTAATTTAAACAAAAATAAGCACAATAAAATTATAAAGAAGGAAAAATAGAAGAAATAACAAAGATATTAATCCAACATTTTTTATCCTAGTAAAATTGTATTCAAGAACAAATAAACACAATAAAACCATATCCAAATAAATTCAAGAAAACCAATTTTTGGTTAATCTAAATAGAAGATTATACATGTTAAACAAAAATTAAAGAAGAAAATGAAGATTGAGATGAAGAATCACCTGGAGGATTGTTATTTTGCAAAGATGCAGAGAACTTTAACTCCATGTCTAATTCTTTGAATTCACAAATCGTAATTACTTTTTAGACTATTCAAAATGAACACTAAAATAATTTATCATCAAATCTAAATGTAATTTATATATATTTTTTAAAATTTGGTTTATTTTCATCTGTTTTAGGTAAGTGAAAATTTTACCTAATTATTAGTTTAAAATTTGGAAATATGAGTTTTCTTGAAAAAGTAAAAAAATCCAAAAGTGGTAGGTAGCATTTATTATTGCATACGAAAAACATTTAATGCTGTTGATTTTATTTGGAAGTATTTCATACAAGAGCGAAAGTAGAAAAATGTTTTAGGTGGCGAAATTAAATCTTAATTTTTACTATACTAAAAATGCAATTTCATCATTTGAATAGCCTATATCTTTATAGTTTTTAAAAGATTAAATCAAATTTTTATCATTTTTAGTGGGGCCAAAGTACAATTTTACATTTACTAATTTAAAACTTTAAAAAAATTAAAGGGCCTAAATGAAAACTTTACCATTTTAGGGGGGACTGGTGCCCCTGCCAACCCCCTTGGCTACGCCCCTGGGTATCTATGCATAGATTTAGATTATTTCTTGTACATGGTACTCGAGCAAAACTTTGGATTTGTCAAATTTAAATTATTTCAAGTTGCATCATTTAGATTTTACACTAGAGCTATTTAAATTAATTTTTCAATTTTAAAATATAATTTAATCAAATTGGAATAAGTTAAATTATTTGAATAAATTTAATTAAGGTTTTATTAAATTATAGAGAATATATTATAAATAATGTTTTAAAATAAATATCTATCCTATAATTTTAATTTTACTTTACTTATATTTCATCAGACGATTCTTGCTAGTCCATTTATTACCAATGATATGCTAAAGACTCTCCCATCACATTCGCTACATTCTAATGAGTGTCGTTGCTCTCCATCACCAACTATATACCTGGTAGCCTTTTCGATCTAATCGCCTCCTGGCAGGAGCCCTCACAACCTTACCACTTAACCTATGAATCAAAGCTGTTATTGGTTGGGACCCACAGTCGGTTCACCTCTAAACCAACTATCTATTTAAGACTTCTAACTCTTTAGAAAGATCCAATGATCTCCTCCTTCAAAAAACCCATTATCTATTGTACTTACCTCACCTCACTCACCTCATCTTGTGGCTCTCGACATCTCCACCATGCTATGAACAAACCTTATCCACCACCCTCTTGTTAGTGTGTGGGGAGAAAAATTAAGTTATGAGAAATTAACGAAAGTTTCAAGGCGTGTATCAATGCCACTTTCTTTAAGGTTCTATTCACCCCACCTATATTAGGGTGAGCAAAAGAGTTACTGATAATTAAACCTCTAGGATACAATGAAGCCCAATGGTTGTCTATGTTTTGCATTGACGGAAACAGTCCACTAAGCACTGAGTGGAGCATAGTTATTTTTTTGAATTTTAGTAATTAGTGGGTATTAATTTGGGTCAAGGATTGACTTGAAAAAAATTGAAATTAGGAGTTTTAAAAGCTCAAGGACTAGTTTGATCAAGGGAAGAATTAGGGCACTTTACATTGATAATTGTCCAAAGGCCCAATAATCGATTGCCCTAAACCTAATTTGGTGTAGAAATCAGCCTACTTTTCCAAGCTAGGCCATCATTATTTGAAAAAAAAAACATATTGTTTTGCTTACTATTTCTCTAATGATCATCCCTCTTATAATTATTAAGTGCTTTGCTCCAAGTTATTGTTACAACTTGGTTCAGATCATTGCTGCCATTGTCGCTTGAATTTGCTACTTTAAATCCTTCAATAAACTACCCCCAATTACTTGTATTGAGGATAGTTTTTTAATTGACGCATTTAGTAAATATTGATGTTTAGTTGGTTAAGATGAGTTAGAACATTAAGAATTATTTTAGTTTTAAATTCATGTAAGTTTGTTTTGTTAGCTTAATTTTGAACTTGATTTTAGGATTTGATATAATTTAGTTAAGATATATTTCTTTATGTAATCTTGTAATCATTATTTCTCTATTTTTTAAGTTATGCTCGAGTTTCTTTTTGTTGCCTTCACTTGATTGAATTTACTCGTAATGATTTTATATGTGATTTATTATTATTTAATTACATGTTTAGATGTAGGATATTAACTTTGATTAAATGAACTAATTACATCTAATTGCTTGATTTTATTGTAGAATCTAGTTTAATTACATTAATAAAATTCAAATCTAGTTTTGGTTACTTTCAATTTTAGGATTTGATATAATTTAGTTAACATATGTTTCTTTATATAATCTTGTAATTTTTGTTTTTCTGTCTATTAGGTTATGCTCGAGTTTCTTTTTGTTTGTGTCACTTGAGTGAATTGACTCATAATGATTTTATATGTGTTCCCTATAGTTTAAATATTTTATAATTTTTCTAAATTACTAGTTGTTGTGAATGTGTTATAAATTGAATACTCTTGTTATTGATATTGTGTATTGAAAGTATGCACATGTGGTCACTAATTGAAAACGAATGTTATATTTATTCTCGACCCTTGTAAATGTTATACGAAAGTTTTCTAGGTATAATTGACATGCCATAGAGTATAGAACTCTTTAAATATGTGTTAATGCGGGCTGTTATATACACTTGGCAGAATCGTATCATTGCGCTTTGCGCATTTGGTGTGCTGGTTGGCTAAGTCATGCTTTACACGCACTGGAGTATTATTATCATTATATCGTCTCGTTACAAGATTTGGATGGATACTCTTGTATTCGACATATTTTTCCCACAAATGGTTACTTGGGCTAATTGGTTCTTCATGGCGTCGAATGTGCAATGGTTAACTTATATGTTACCTTGTCGTATTAAAGTGATACTATGATTTTTATGCTTGATCCTTTTCGATTGTGGTTCATTTTATTAAATAGCTTTTAGAATTAAATGTTGCTATTATAATGCTTGAGTGCTTGTAATTTAGTTTACTTATATGACATTTATCCAGATTTTGGTAAAATACCACTGAACTGTGAAAAGCTTATGTTCTAGTTTTTATTCCATGCGTGGATTATTGATGGTTTGTAGGTTCGTGATTGAGCATTGTCGTCAAGGAGTCTTTATAATCTTAATTTTGTGAAAATTGTTTACACTTAGATTAGCCTGGGCTTGTTCTTAGGATTTGTTACTTGGTCGAATTGGGTGCTTTCATCTTTATTTTCAAAATTATTTGATTATTTAAATTTTTTGTTAACTGATTTATTATTTGTGCCATAAAATTTTAAAATTTACGTGTTAATTAGTAAAGACTGAACAATTGATTGAGCGAATCATTGTGTCTAACATCCTGAAATAGGGCCTAAACGAAACAGGGGTTGTGAAACAATGAATCCGAGATAGTAAAGTTCATTGTAATTAATTTTTATGATTTACCGATTGATTGGATGCATGTGTTAGAATACCGATAAGAAATTTCAGCGATTGCATGTCTGAATTGCAGATTAGGTTTTAATTGCAAAAGTGGGTAAAGATGAGTTTTAGATGATAAAGGATTTAATTAAAGTGCATAAATGAAGTAGAGGTCCTTAAATGGAAAGTAGACCACTAGATTTTCATGGACAAAAATGGACATGAGATAAGTGAAATAGGATTTTTTAAGTTAGGGGCATTTTAGTCATTTGATAATTAAATAAATTAAAAAGGAAAATAAAGCCAAAATGTGCTCATATTTCTTCCACCATAGTCGAAACTTACAAGTTCTCCATAGCTAGGGTTTTGGCCACTTTCAAGCTTGATTATAAGTACATCCAAGCCCTGTTTTTTAGGTTTTTTTTATGTTTTTGGAGTACTCGTAGCTCGATTTAGCTTATTCTACCATTAATTTATGTTAGGGTTCATATTTGGAAAATACCCATAGGTGAAATGTGTTTATTTTGATGTTTTATGGTAGAATATGAAGCTTGAAATTATGTTAAACAACTTTTGCTAGGCGATTTTAAGTGAAAACGAGTAAAACGACATAATCGGTAAAAATACCTAATGTTCATAAGTAAATGTTAGAGTGGGAATTTTATGTTTCCATAGAAGGGAAAGATGTTCAGCATGTCATAAAACATAAGAATAAGGGATGAAGTTTAATTTCCGAGCTTTGGGGCAAAAGTGTAAATATGCAAAAGTTTAGGGGCAAAATCATAATTTTGCCAAAGTTCTAGTCAAGGACTGTTTTAATGAATGTGAGTATTAAATAAGCTAAATTTTCTATTATATATCAAGAAGAACAAAATCCAGAGGTAGACCGGGGAAAGAAAAATGTTGAGGACTATGTTACTAGATTTGATCATATTTTGTACCGAGGTAAGGTTACGGTAAATAAATGCAATATTTCAATAATTATTATTAATGTTGTTATTTTCTAACAATTATGTATTTATTTCATGAAATTATTTAATGTTGACTCAAGTATAAGATGGCAGAGAATCAATGATAATAACTCGTTGAAACCTTAGGAATATATCGGATACGAATGACATGACGTTGGCACCGAGATGAGAGGTCTCCCGTAAGACCATGTTTGGGACATGGCATGGGCACTAATATGAGAACTCTCATGTAATACCATATCTGGAATATGACATTGGTAATACAAGAAACATCCCATGTAAGACCATGTCTGGGATATGGCTTTGGCATGTTATTATCAGACAGGAGACCCCAGTATCCTTAGTATTCCAAGTGGTTCAACGGGCTAGTAAATGGACTATGTTACATGAAAGTTCAGGTAAAAGCATAATAAAGATATTCAAGTGAGTTATAAGGGTTAAGAATATCTCAATTATAAGTTGAGAAAGAAATTTCAACAAGTGAGGAGTAAGTTATAATCATGAGTTATTTAATTAAGCAAATAAGTAAAAAAGTAAGAGAGTAAGTAAAGAAAAAGAAAAGACCATGATACTTGATGATGATTTATGGGTATAATCATTTATGATAAATGTTGTTATTTATTTTCTTCTAAACTTACTAAGCTTTACGCTTACTCCCGTTATTTTCCTTCTTTTTTTGTAGTATCACCAGGCTAATTTGGGGATCGTAAGGACGTCAGAGATCGTTTCACACTATCAACAGACATCTCGGTATTTTATGATTCGAACAATTAAGTTATGGCATGTATAGGGACTTAGTCATTTTGTGTTTGTATCCTAATGATATGGCTAATGAATAGCATGGAAGTACTCGATAATCATTAGCTATTGAAATGGCTATTTAAGAACATGTTTTGGTGTTATGTATGCCTAATTGATAGTTAATACAAAGAAATTATAAAAGAGTAAAAATTTGCAATGGAACAGTTTTTGGACAGCAGCATTGATGTGACTTTGAAAAATCACCAAAAATATTAGAAATGGAATTATAGAGTGAATCAGATATATAATTAAATCTTATCAAGTATATTTTCACATAAAAGAAACGGTGTAGGCAAAGAAATTTTATATTAAGAGATATTTGAATTTTAGTAAGACAGGGTCAGAATGGTTTTTGAGGTCCCCTATTCTGGCTTTAGAAAATCATTAAAAATTGTACAGAAATAATTATGAGTCATAATTTATATGTATAGATTCTTTAGTGAGTCTATTTTCAAAAAAAAAACAAGTGAAAGCACCATATGAAGTCTATAAAATGAGATAATTGATTTTTAGTGAATAGAGGTCAGAACCATTGGACAGTGAAACAGGGGAGACTAACAAATAAACTGTACTATTTTGCTAAACAAAAAAATTTGGAAATTTTTTGGTAAGAATATATATGAGTCTAGTTTCAAGTAAAATTTACGTATCTAAATTTCAAGTTTTGTAGCTCGAGTTATAATTAAATTAGTGACTATTACGCAGGTGGACAATTTTATTGTGAATAGTGAAATAAATTATTTTGATTTGTTTAAGTAATCGAAAAATTTTTATGTTCCCGGTTTGGACCCGAACCATTTCCATTGCATGTTTTAAGGCCTCGAGGGTTCTTTTTAG
This sequence comes from Gossypium hirsutum, assembly GCF_007990345.1. NCBI lineage: Eukaryota > Viridiplantae > Streptophyta > Magnoliopsida > Malvales > Malvaceae > Gossypium > Gossypium hirsutum. The sequence goes on from NC_053444.1 coordinate 42,092,971, forward strand.
GGACGTATTGATGAACGTGGGTGAATTAACTTTAAAAGCAAATTTTTATGCTCCGGACTAGTAAGTTAAGTCAGATAACGCCTCGTGCTCGACTCCAGCCACAGTCTCGGGTAAGGTTGTTACATTTATTGGTATCAGAGTGAGAGTTTAGTCAGTTGTTGGAATATTCAATATGAATAAGAGTTTAGCTATACATGCCATACTTGTATTTTGATAGTGTGACGACTCTTGACGATTTTAAAATGTTTTTCTTTTATAGTTATGGATCCCGAACGAGTTGGTGTAGATGATGTAGAAAGTAATGCACCCGCTCCAACAGAAGGAACAGTGCCACCAGATAGTAGTGAAAGGCCCGTTACAGTTAGTCAAGGAGGAAGGGCTCAAAAAGCCTTCTTCCAAGCTATGAATGAATGGTTTGCCGAGTTCGTTTGTACGAATCTGGCTGTTAGACCTCCACCCCCTCATGATTCTCCGATTCCCCATGTAGCTCCCCCAATCATAGGTACAATTATAAGAGAAAGGCCACCAACTGATAAGATTAGAAAACAAGGGGCTGAAGAGTTTCAGGCTACTAAAGATTATGATGCAGAGAGAGTAGAATTTTGGCTCGAGAATACTATCAGAGTCTTTGATAAGTTATCCTGTACACCTGAGGAATGCATGAAGTGTGTTGTCTCACTCCTTAGAGATTCAGCCTATTATTGGTGGAAGACTCTTGTGCCAGTTGTACCAAGCGAGAGAGTTACTTGGGATTTCTTTCAGGATGAGTTCCGTAAAAAGTATATCAGGCAAAGATTTATTGACCAGAAAAGAAAAGAGTTCCTTGAGTTAAAGCAAGGTGAGATGACTGTAATTGAGTATGAACGTGAATTTGTCAGACTCAGTAAGTATGCTCGAGAGTGTGTCTACAGAGGCTACCATGTGCAAAAGATTTGAGGATGGGCTAAATTTCGATATTCGACTATTAGGTGGCGTTTTAAAGATAAAAGAGTTTGTTGTTCTAGTTGAGAGAGCATGTAAGGTAGAGGAGTTGTTAAAAGAAAAAGAAATTGACAAATGTTAAGTTTGATTTCGAGCTTAATTTATTCACTTAAATTATTTAAATTGTTGATTGATTTTCGGTTAATTAAGTTATAATTCAGCTTGAATTGATTAGAAACATTCTATGCTGTAATAATTTAATTGCACTCCAATTCAACACTTTATTTCATGTGCAGGTTGATGTCCGTATAAGCTCAATTTGGGAGGTAACTCGCATAAATAAGGTCGCTGGACGAGGGTGGTCAGATGTTGGTTTTAAAGAAATTGAATTGACAATTAAACAAAGAAGGAAATTCGGTCCAAATTGGATGTACAGCAGGCCGAATATGCGACAAAAAAATCAGCAAGGGAATTAATTTTAATTCCCCAAATTCCCTTCTTGCAAGTGGTGGCCGACCTCAAGTGATTCAAGGAAATTTAATCAGCCTTGAAGAGTTCAAATAAAATAGAATTCTTTTAGGCTGAAGCTGTTTTCATGTGACGGTTTCAGCTAGGATAAATGGGGATAAGATTGATTTTAATTTTTTGAATTGATTGGAGGATATTATCCCATAAATAGAGAAGATCAGCAGCTGGAACGAGGAGAAGAAACAGAGAGAAAAACATACAGCAGCATAGGAAAGGCGTGATTTAAGCAAGCAGAATTTTCTAAAATTGGACCAGCAAATCCGATCAAGGAGCTAGAGTAGCAGCTAGTAAATTCGGCTAATTCGGAGAAGGGAAATCAGACAACTTGAAGAACTTTACCTTCCAAGAATCAGTTTGTAATTCATGTTCTTTTCAATGGATTCGTGTTCTGTTTTACTAGCTATGAGTGGCTAGTTTATTTACGCTTAGTTAGACACTTATGAAACCGAGCACAAGTGATTTAAAAATTTATTTTGTTCTAAAATCAAATTTGGCATTCTTGAATTGTTTGATTTTTATCTTCCAAAGAATTTTTTTCCTAATTCAATTGGAGTGATCACCTAATTAATTTGGGAAATTTTCTTATAATCATTTAAGTGCAAATTGAGGAATCGAATTTCTCAATTAAGCTTAGAATTAGTGATAATTAATTGGCCGTAGCTAATTAAGACAACTTCAGATTTAATCTTAGAAGTCGCTGGTGGATTTTCTTTGGTTAAGGCCAGGCGAAGTCTCTAAATCTCTAAAAACCTTTAACAAGTCAACATAAAGATAATTAAATGTAAATTTCAATCATGGACGTTCTCTAATTGAATAATTTACTAGGGATAGGAAGTCGCTTCGTAAGTGATTTTTCAGCCTTGCTGCTAATTTGATTTCTTAGCTTAATTTCAAGTTACAAAGGACTTGTGCTTTGTGGATTAAGGCGTCAATAACTAAGCATTATTCTTCTCTTGATATTTTCTCCACAGTAGTTTTAATTCGAGCCAAAGTTTATTTAGTACTTGAGACTATTTTTAGCAATCGTAAAACATAAACTCCCCCCATTTTTTCCTCTCTTTTGTTTCGCATGTGTTTTTTTGACACTACTTTAATTTTAAATCGCTTCGAATAGATTTGTTGCAAGCTTCCTCGTGGGACGATTCCCTATTTACCCTATATTACAAGTTAATGCAGGTTAAGTATGTGAGTTTAATTTGGCAGACGTAAACGACAGCTACCAAATTTTGGCGCCGTTGCCGGGGAAGCGACGTAGTCAAATCTATTTGATTTTCAGAACTTATTTTGTTTTATTGTTTTTGTCTTTGCAGGTAGATTTGACCCTTTAGTATAAGTTATTAAGGAGTGGACGACGAACATCAGAGTTTCCTGTTAACACCACTGGCCAGCAAGCTGAACATTCCAACCCCCACGTTGAGCCTAACGCTTCAGAGGATATCAACATGGCCAACCAGACCTTGAAGCAATTGGCCGCTCCTAACTTGGCTGCGCAACCACCATCTATCACTTATCTCGCCCTTGATAGGCCATTAAAGATTAATTCGGGATTCCTGAACTTGTTGCCGAAATTCAATGGACTACCAGGTGCGGACCCTTACCGTCATGTTAATGAATTTATAATAACTTGTTCGACTATGCAGCCAGATGGCATTGAAGAGGAACAAATCAAGCTCCGAGCTTTTCCTTTCTCGTTACAAGGTTTGGCGAAGGACTGGTTATATTATATGCCGTCAGGTTCATTTACGGCGTGGATAGGGTTGCACAAAGCTTTTCTTGAGAAGTTCTTTCCAGCATCGAGAATAGGGTCAATCAAGAAGGAAATTTGTGGAATTAAGCAACTGGTAGGTGAGTCATTATACGAGTATTGGGAAAGATTTAAACGGCTATGTGCGAGTTGTCCACAGCACCAGATTAGTGAACAGCTTTTAGTACAATATTTTTATGAGGGGTTGATGCCACAAGATCGAGGAATGATTAATTCAGCGAGTGGAGGTGTATTGGTTGATAAAACTCCGAAGCAAGCCCGAAATTTGATTGCTAATATGGCGCAGAATACACAGGAATTCGGTCTCAGGAGGTCCAATTTGGGTAAATGAATGGATGAGGGCCAGTCGAGTATGATGGAGGCTTAGTTAGATAACTTAACAGCTATGGTAAGTAAATTGATGACTGGAGGTAAAGCGAAAGCTTCACTATGTGGCATTTGTTGTTTGGAAGGACATACCAAAGATATGTGTCCAACATTACAGGAAGGGGAAGCTAACGCCGTCTTTCCAAATCAGAGAAGGTATGATCCATATTCAGCTACCTATAATAAGGGATGGAGAGACCACCCCAATCTCAGATACCAAAACCGTGCCACACCTCCGAGATTTGAGCAGCAAAATTCCTGACCATATAATTCGTCACAGCAACAACCCAACCATCAAAACCTTAGTGCTGAAACCAAAACCCATACCATGCTTGAACAAATGATGAAAATGATGGCTGATCAGAAGAAGGAAATCGATGGAAGATTTCAGTCATTGGAATTGGCAGTGAAGCAGTTGCAAACCAGAGCCTTGTCGACCGATGTTAATCTTGGGAACTTACAAGCATAGGTAAATAACCGGTTACCATCACAGCCTATGGCAAATCCGAGGGATAATGTCAGTGCTATAAATTTGCAAAGTGGGAAGGAATTGAGATCGTCACTAAAGAAGGCCCAAAACAGCGATGAGGTAGACGAAACTGAGGTAAGAAAGGTCTGATTTAGTGATATTAAAGAGGAAAATTTAGCCTTGCCAAAGGCTGATTTACAACCGTCGCAAGCAGCTCCAAAGGAAGCAGGGAAATCATGTTCACAATAGTCCACTACTTTGCGCGATATAGAAAATTTTAAGTAGAAAACAAGGGTTCCCGAACTTCGAGCTCAAGCAAGTCAAGATGCTAATAACCAGCCTCGGTCTTATGTGCCAAAGGCGTCGTTTCCACAGCGTTTGAGGAAGGAAAAGTCAGACGACATCAATGCTGAAATTCTAGAGACTTTCCGTAAGGTACAAGTTAATATCCCATTGATTGATGCAATTAAACAAGTACCTAGATATGCTAAGTTTTTAAAAGAATTATGCACATCTAAAAGGAAATTAATTGGAAATGAGAGGATTAGTCTAGGCGAAAATGTATCTGCGGTATTTCAAAAGAAGCTTCCTATTAAATGTAAAGATCCTGGAATGTTTTCGATACCTTGTAAGATAGGAGACCTTAAACTTGCTAGAGCTATGCTCGATTTAGGAGCTTCTATAAATGTCATGCCTAGGAGTATCTACGATAAAGTTCAATTAGGTGCATTAAAAGACACGGGACTGATAATTCAACTTGCAGATAGAAGTAATACCTATCCTGATGGCGTTTTAGAAAATGTTCTAGTGCAAGTGAATGAGTTAGTTTTTCCAGCTGATTTTTATGTTTTAGATATGGGAGCTGGTGATAACTCAGTTGATGTACCCTTACTTTTAGGTAGGCCCTTCCTTAAGACAGCTAGAACGAAAATTGATGTGCATAAAGGGAACTTAACAATGGAATTTGATGGTGAGATAATTAAATTTAATATATTTGATGCTATGAGATATCCCACTGATATTAATTCTGTATTTACTCTTGATGTAATTGACAATTTTGTTCAAGATGTCTATGAATTAGGGGAAGAAGACGAGTTGAAAAGCGTTCTAGCTAAGAGCATTTTTTATATCGACAAGCAGGAGTTTATCATTTCTGATTCTTTAATTGACTCAGTTTGCGCTTTAGACTCGCCCAAATTGACACGATTCAAGCCGATTCTCCCTAATCTTACGGTAACTGGTAAGCAAGCCCCTTCATTGATTTCACCACCTAAAATGGACTTAAAAGAGCTGCCCAAAAATTTGAAGTACATTTATTTGGGGGAAAATCAAACTTTACCATTGATAGTGTCGAATGCTTTAACCGAGATGCGAGAATCTAAGTTGCTTAGAGTTCTTAGGGAGCATAAAGAAGCCTTCGGTTGGACACTAGCTGACATTTAGGGACTTAGTATGACTTTGTGTACCCACAAGATAGCCTTGGAACCAGATTCAGTTCCCAAAAGAGACCCCCAACGCCGATTGAATCCACCAATGATAGAGGTAGTTAAGACTGAAATTTTGAAATGGTTGGAAGCCGATGTCATTTATCCTATAGCCGATTCAAAGTAGGTAAGTCCAATTCATGTTGTACCTAAGAAGGGAGGAACTACAATAGTTACCAACAAGGAGGGCTTAGAGATTCCTACGAGAGTGCAGATTGGTTGGCGGGTTTGTATAGACTATCGGAAACTGAACAAAGCCACTAAAAAAGACCACTACCCGCTCCCATTCATGGATCAAATGTTAGAAAGGCTAGCTGGTCGCTCACATTTTTGTTTTTTAGATGGCTATTCAGGTTATTTGCAGGTACCTATTGCACCTGAGGATCAAGAGAAGACCACCTTCACTTACCCGTTTGGAACTTACGCCTTCAAAAGAATGCCTTTCGGATTGTGCAACGTACCGGCTACTTTTCAAAGAGGTATAACGAGCATATTTTCAAATTTTATTTCACATTTAATGGAGGTGTTCATGGATGATTTTATGGTTTCTGGTGATTCATTTGATCAATGTTTGCATCATCTTGTGTTAGTTCTTAGGCGTTACATTGAGACTAACCTGATATTGAATTTTGAGAAATGTCATCTCATGGTTGAAAAGGGCATAGTATTGGGGCATGTCGTCTCAGCTAAAGGTTTTGAAGTCGACCAAGCCAAAGTTGAGGTAATTAAAAATCTACCTTATCCAGGTACTGTGAAAGGAATTCGATCCTTCTTGGGTCATGTAGGTTTTTACCATCGGTTCATCAAGAATTTTTTGCAGATATCGTCACCTTTATGTGCATTGCTCGGTAAAGATGTCGCATTTGAATTTAGTAAGACTTGCAGAAAGTCTTTTGATGAATTGAAATTGAAATTGATCACAGCCCCTATCATACAAGGGCCGAATTATGCATTACCTTTTGAAATTTTATATGATGCCAGTGATAAGGCTGTTGGTGCGGCTTTGGGACAAAGAAGTGGTAAGGAGTCTTATATTATCAGGTACACTAGCGAACTATTGAACCCAGCTCAATGCAATTATACCATGACCGAGAAAGAGCTCTATGCCATAATTTTTGCCTTAGAAAAATTTAGAGCATACTTGTTAGGAGTCAAAGTTATTGTATTTTCTGACCATGGTGCTCTTAAATATTTGTTGCATAAAAAAGAAGCTAAGCCCCGATTAATAAGATGGATTTTGCTTTTACAGGAATTTGACTTGGAAATTAAAGATAGGAAAGGTAAGGAGAATCTTGTGGCCGATCATTTGGGTAGGTTAGAGACTGGAATTTTGAGGGATGAGCCGAGTGATTTATTTCCCGATGAGCGACTTTATAGTGTGTCTAGTGTTCTGCCATGGTATGCCGACATAGTGAACTACTTAGTGACTAAAGAGTTCCCTACGAATGCACCTAGATATTTAAGAGAAAAAATTAGAAGTCAAGCCCAATTTTACTTATGGGAAGAGCCATGCCTTTGGCGATTTTGTAGTGATCAAATAATTAGGCGTTGTGTCGATGATAGTGAGATAGATTCAGTGCTTAATTTTTGTCATTCTCAAGAAGGTGGAGGACATTTTGGGCCTAAGCGAACAGCTCATAAAATACTTGAGTGTGGGTTATTTTGGCCGACTATTCATAAAGATTCATATGCATTTTGTAAAACATGTGCATCATGTCAAAAAACCGGCAATTTAAGTAGCCGAAATCAAATGCCATTACATAATTTTTATGTTTGTGATATATTTGATGTATGGGACCTTTTCCTTCTTCTTTCGGTTATCTATACATTCTTGTTTGTGTTGATTACTTGTCGAAATGGGTAGAAGCATTCCCAACTAGGGCCGATAATGCTAGAACTGTGGTGAAATGTCTTAAGACTAACATCTTAAATAGATATGGAGTACCCAGGGCTATAATCAGTGACAAGGGAACACATTTCTGTAATAGAACCTTGAGAACCTTATTTGCACAATTTGGTGTCACCCACAAGGTGTCAACAGCTTATCACCCTCAAACCAATGGGCAAGTCGATAGTAGTAACAAAGAGATTAAGGGAATTTTAGAGAAAATTGTTCAGCCCAATAGGAAAGATTGGAGTCAAAAGTTAGATGAAGCATTGTGGGCTGTTCGAACGGCTTACAAAACGCCAATTGGGATGTCACCTTACAAGGTTGTTTTTGGGAAGGCATGTCATCTTCCTGTTGAGCTTGAGCATAAATCATTTTGGGCTGTTAAGCAATGCAACTTGGATTATAGTTTGGCAGGTAAAGAACGCAAATTGAAGCTACAGGAGTTGGAGGAGCTGCGCCTAGAGGCATATGACAATTCGGTCATCTACAAAGGTAAGTCGAAGGCTTTTCGTGACTCAAAGCTGATTCGTACGGAGTTCAAGGTGGGGGAAAAGGTATTGCTATTTAATTCTAAACTTAAACTATTTCCTGGTAAGTTAAAATCAAGGTGGCTTGGTCCATTTATAATAACCGAGGTGCATCATCATGGGGCAATCGAAATTAGGAGCCTCGAAACTAATAAAATTTCAAAGTGAATGGTCACAGGTTGAAACATTTTCATGACGGAGAGCAAGCAGCTTGGTTGGAGGAGATCAATCTTAAGGATCCATGAGAAATTGTGATGTCGAGCCACCGACTTAAAACAAAGGCGCTTGTGGGAGGCAACCCACATATTCAGGGAGGTTTTCTTTATTATTATTATTTCTTTCCATTAAGTTAATTTTAATTTTTAATTTTTCTTCTGCATTAGGGACAATGCAAACATTAAGTATGGGGGAGAATCAATTCATTGATTTTCTAACATATTTGATGCTTGTAACTTTCATGAATAAGTTTTGTCGAATTTCCTTTAGGAGACTATTTAAAAGAATGAAGATGTATTTCATGAATTCAAGTTGATTGGGGTGGTTGCATGTCGATTGGTTGGGTTAAATTTTGTTTTCAATTAATTGATTTTGGTACGTATTTAATTTGTTTAAAAAAATATTAAATTAATTAATTTGCTTAATTGATCAATTATGTGGTCCTTGTGAGGAATTTGAGCCTAGAGCGTAAGTTGGGACATCCATGCCAACTTGAGAGGTTATTATTCATTCACGTGTGATTTTTTGTTATCGGCTATCAACTACTCTAGAACCTACTTGAGATCTTATTAAGGATAGTACATTTGATTTTCATTAATATGATTTAAGAGGCCATAGGAATTAAGCCACGATTACTCATAAAAAACCGACCTTGACATTATTCCATTAGCTAGCCAATTTGAAGCCTTAATTTCCTTATTTTTTCTACACCTCCAGAAATTAAGCCAAAGCCAAATCAACTCACCTTTTTAGGCTAGTTAATTCAGTCTGGAAGTTCATCCTGATTTCGACATATGCTGGTCAATGTGGGGTGACATTTAGCTGGAAAGTAAAGGATGATTTTCGTGAAAAAAAGAAGCAGCAAGTTGCAACCTTCCTAGTGAATTTAATGAATGAAGCATTATGTGTTCAAAATGAAGTGAATCGGCTGAATCAAGGGATATGGAAACAATGAAAGGCCGATTGAATTAATCATCTTCTTGTTAAATTCGAAGAAAAAAAACATAATAAGAGAATTGATGACTTCCGGATGATTTTTACTAGCCGAAGAAAAATTAGCTCCACCATCCAAATAAATTCCTCCCGTCCACTGCACATTACCTCGGCCTCATTACAACCTTTATTTTGCCTCAATTATATTTATGGAATTTTATGTGTTATGTTATAGGTAAGATGGACAAGCAAGCTTATGGTGGTTAATTACGGTCGATTTCAATTTGAGAGCATTGTACTAGCCTAAACACAATGAGTGAAGAGTGTTAATAATTTTATTCTTTTCGGTGAGAATTGATCAAAGAAGCATGATTAATTTCCTCTATATTTTTCCTCTCTTGAATAAACCAAAATCTTAATTGTTGATTTCAAAATTCATCCTAAGCATAGGCTATGCAACAACTCTTGATTATTCTTGATATTTTTAAATTCTTCTTGATTATTTGTCGACTTGATTGCTTAGGGACGATCAATAATTTAAGTATGGGGGAGTTTGTTAAGTTCGATTTCGAGCTTAATTTATTCACTTAAATTATTTAAATTGTTGATTGATTTTCGGTTAATTAAGTTATAATTCAGCTTGAATTGATTAGAAACATTCTATGTTGTAATAATTTAATTGCACTCCAATTCAACAATTTATTTCATGTGCAGGTTGATATCCGTATAAGCTCAATTTGGAAGGTAATTCGCATAAATAAGGTCTCTGTAAGACGGTGGTCAGATGTTGGTTTTAAAGAAATTGAATTGACAATTAAACAGAGAAGGAAATTTGGTCCAAATTGGATGTACAGCAGGCCGAATATGCGACAAAAAAAATCAGCTAGGGAATTAATTTTAATTCCCCAAATTCCCTTCTTGCAAGCGGTGGCCGACCTCAAGTGATTCAAGGAAATTTAATCAGCCTTGAAGAGTTCAAATAAAATAGAATTCTTTTAGGCTGAAGCTGTTTTCATGTGACGGTTTCAGCTAGGATAAAGGGGGATAAGATTGATTTTAATTTTTTGAATTGATTGGAGGATATTATCCCATAAATAGAGAAGATCAGCAGCTGGAACAAGGAGAAGAAACAAAGAGAAAAACATACAGCAGCATAGGAAAGGCGTGATTCAAGCAAGCAGAATTTTCTAAAATTGGACCAGCAAATCCGATCAAAGAGCTAGAGTAGCAGCTAGTAAATTCGGCTAATTGGGAGAAGGGAAATCGGACGACTTGAATAACTTTACCTTCCAAGAATCAGTTTGTAATTCATGTTCTTTTCAATGGATTCGTGTTATGTTTTACTCGCTATGAGTGGCTAGTTTATTTACGCTTAGTTAGACACTTATGAAACTGAGCACAAGTGATTTAAAAATTTATTTTGTTCTAAAATCAAATTTGGCATTCTTGAATTGTTTGATTTTTATCTTCCAAAGAATTTTTTTTCCTAATTCAATTGGAGTGATCACCTAATTAATTTGGGAAATTTTCTTATAATCATTTAAGTGCAAATTGAGGAATCGAATTTCTCAATTAAGCTTAGAATTAGTGATAATTAATTGGCCGTAGCTAATTAAGACAACTTCAGATTTAATCTTAGAAGTCGCTGGTGGATTTTCTTTGGTTAAGGCCAGGCGAAGTCTCTAAATCTCTAAAAACCTTTAACAAGTCAACATAAAGATAATTAAAGGTAAATTTCAATCATGGACGTTCTCTAATTGAATAATTTACTAGGGATAAGAAGTCGCTTCGTAAGTGATTTTTCAGCCTTGCTATTAATTTGATTTCTTAGCTTAATTTCAGGTTACAAAGGTCTTGTGCTTGGTAGATTAAGGCGTCAATAACTAAGCATTATTCTTCTCTTGATATTTTCTCCTCAGCAGTTTTAATTTGAGCCAAAGTTTATTTATTACTTGAGACTATTTTTAGCAATCGTAAAACATAAACTCCCCCCATTTTTTTCCTCTCTTTTGTTTCGCATGTGTTTTTTTACACTACTTTAATTTTAAATCGCTTCGAATAGATTTGTTGCAAGCTTCCTCGTGGGACGATTCCCTATTTACCCTATATTACAAGTTAATGTAGGTTAAGTATGTGAGTTTAATTTGGCAGACGTAAACGACAGCTACCAGCAAAGCTAAAATTGAGGTTCAAGACACGAAGAAAAGGAAGATGAGTAGATCATTTCAGTCTACATCTAGGAGGCCTAGAGAGTTCTCTATTAGATCAAATTTTTCAACTGGGTATCCTAGCCGAAACAAAGGTAGAACATTTGTGGGTTCAAGAGCTCAGACTGTAACACCCCGAACCCGAGACCGACACCGGAGTCGGACACGAGATGTTAACAAATTTTGAAAAATTTTTCCAGACACTGCCCAGTCTGAGTACTAGTCGCTTCAAAAATCATATCTTGAGTTTCACAACTCGAAAATCAGTTTTGTGATTTTTCTCTGAAACTAGACTCATGTCCCCACCTATGTATTTTTTCTAGAATTTTTGGTCGGCCCAATTAGTACAGTTTATTAGTCAAAGTCTCCCATGTTACAGGGGTCGACTACACTGACCTTTTCCCATTACGACTTCGATATCTCTCTGCACAGAGCTTCAATACTGATGCCGTTTGTTTCTATGGAAACTAGACTCATAGAGGAATCCATACATATATGGTATGACCCCTAATTATCTCTGGTCAATTTATAGTGAATTTCCAAAGTCGGAACAGGGAATCCAGAAACTGTTCTGGCCCTGTTCCACAAGAACCCGAATATCTCTTACTGTACTGTTCATATGATTGTTTCGTTACTTTCATATGAAAGTAGATTCATCAAGGTTCGATTACGTAATTTATTCACTATTTAATTCCACTCCTACGAATTCTTGTGATTTTTCCAATCCACACCACTGCTGCTGTCAGCCTCTGTTTTCAAAGTAAATCTTACCTATTTTCGGGGTTTCATGGACCAACTAGGGCCTTGTCATACATATGCCCACATATGATCATACTTAGCCATTCCATTGGCTGGTCATTTGCTCAACACTTCCATTCCAACTATAGTTACATCATGAAACCATCTATACATTCATAAACACGAATGGTCTAATGCCATACTCCACTTCTACAAGCCATTTTCGCATGGCTGTACACTTATACATTTCATAAAGTACTCGAAAAACAACAATGGGTAGTCCTATACATGCCATATCAAAATTCAACCAAAATAGTACCCAAAAGAGCCTTTGATAGTGTGGGCGACTTCGACTTCAAGATCCCGAGTCCGATAGCTGGAGAACCAAAAATCTATAAAACAGAGGAGCAGTGTAACGAGTAAGCAATTTATGCTTAGTAAGTTTTGAGCAAGGAATTCCAGCATAAACAAAGAATAACACACATTTAGCTAAACGGAATATTTCATAATACGCAATTTACCGATACCAAACTCGCTTCACAACATTAACAACCCTTATGTACATACACAATAGACTAACTTAGCCGAAGGCCGGTGGCTCGTTTATCAACTGAGCGAACATTTATTTGTAAGGGCTCGATTAAATTCAACACATACGTAACATATCCCCATATTGGGATGTTTTTTGAGTATTCGCTGGAATTTTACAGCAAGCTCATTCATTACCAAATCACGTACCTTCGGGATTTAACCGGATATAGCTCCTCGTTCAAATGCCTTCGGGACATAGCCCGGTTTTAGTAACTCACACAATGCCTTCGGGACATAACCCGGATTTAATAACTCGCACGAATGCCTTCGGGACTTAACCCGGATTTAGTATCTCGCACAAAGGCCTTCGGGGCTTAACCCGGAATTTGTATCTCGCACAAATGCCTTCGGATCTTAGTCCGGGTATATTCACTTAGCACAAAGCCTTCGGGACTTAGCCCGGACAGCATTCAATTAATCATGCACATCTAACAATAATTCATGGCACATTCATATTTCATTTTCATTTGCGAAACTCAAACACAAGGCACATATCGTCCTTGCACATTCGGCTCAATAGCCACACATAGAGCATGATTTAATCACATCGTAATTTAAGCTCTCTTACTCAAGAACTTACCTCGGGTGTTGTCGAACGATTCCGCTAACTATTCGACCACTTTTTCCTTCCCTTTATCGGATTTATTTCCCCTTTGCTCTTGAGCTTAATTAAACAAATAAATTGATTTCATCATTTAGGCATCAAAAAGATGAACACAAGGCACTTAGCCCATATTTATACATTAGACATTAAAGTCTCATACATGCAAAAATCATGCATCAACACAACATATTAGCTAATTTCTTTCCCCTTGGCCGAATATGCATGTCTATTTTTGGGGTCGATTTCAACACTTAATACACACATATACACACTAGTAAAGCATCCTCCCCCTTTTCATCAATTTAACACATGCATTGCTCATTAACATGCAAAGTTACATTCGGCCTTAGCACACATCTTGCTAGCCGATTCTTCTCCATTTAGCAACCAATGCACATATGTGCTCACACAAAAATGCTAAAAAGGAGGTTCAAGAATCATCAAGCCATCATCACATGCATCATTAACAAGCTTCATATTTTGCATGCAATGGCATTAACACAACCTCCACCTAGGCTGAATCTTAACTCATCCTCATGCCTCATCACCACAACATCAAACATCAACCAAGAATGATGCATCCATGGTCAAGTGCCATTTCCATCACATAGCAAGATTTAGACCATGGGCTAGGTAGAACTCAAGCTAACAACTAAAACATGCATGCATCTCATGGAACATCATCAAACATACCTTAGCCTAGCTACATGCATGGCCGAATCTCTTCACCTTTCTTCTTCTTTCCTCCTTAAAATTTTTGGCCAAGGATGAACCAAAGGATGAGAAATTTTTTTTCTTTGTTTTTCTTTCTAATTTAGGCTAAATGAAGGTGAGAAAAGGATGAACAAAGATCTTCTCCTCTCTTTTCTTTAGCTAACGGCAATGGGGGGAAAAGAATCAACTACACACTTTTTTTTTTGTGTAATCATCATACTCCTTTTCATTATTTAATTTCCATGCCTATTATTTTATTTTTTTCCACCCATGATGCACCAACAAAACATGTCTATGACATGTCTTGGCCATCAAACTTGGTCTACCATGATTGTCATGGCCGGCCACTACTAGTAGGGGGGGAATTTGACATGCAAGTCCCCCCTTTGTCCACATGCACTAATAGGTCCTCACACATTGACCTATCACATTTTAGAATTTTCTCACATAAGTCCTATTGACTAAATTCACATGAAATCAACCAAATTGAAGCTTGAAATTTTCACACATTCATAATTACATATTCTAGACAATAAGTATCACATTCAAACATTTCGGTGACTCGGTTTAGCGGTCCCGAAACCACTTCCCGACTAGGGTCAACTTTGGGCTGTCACAACTCTCCCCCACTTAAGAAATTTTCGTCCCCGAAAATCTTACCGGTAAATAGGTTTGGGTATCGTTCTTTCATCGAGCTCTCGGTCTCCCAAGTAGCTTCCTCGATCCCGTGTTTGAGCCATAACACCTTTACTAGCGGAACTCTTTGTTTCGCAACTCCTTCACTTCACGAGCTAGGATACGCATCGGTTCTTCTTCATAGCTCATGTCGACTTGAATTTCAACCTCTGATGGGCTAATTATATGCGATGGATCAGATCGATAGCGTCGAAGCATCGAAACATGAAAGACGTCATGAATCTTTTCAAGCTCCGGGGGCAAAATCAATCTATACGCAACCGGACCAACTCGTTCGGAGATTTCGTACGGCCCAATGAATCTTGGGCTCAACTTGCCCTTACGGCCGAACCTGAGTATCTTTTCCAAGGTGAAACCTTAAGGAACACTTTGTCTCCCACCTGATACTCGATGTCTTTTCGTTTCAAATCTGCGTACGACTTCTGACGATCCGTGGCTACCTTCAGACTTTCACGGATTACCTTTACTTTCTGTTCAGCATCTTTAATCAAATCAACTCCGAAAATTTTACTTTCACCGAGCTCGTCTAAAACAATGGTGTACGGCATTTACGACCGTACAAAGCCTCGTAAGGTGCCATCTTAATACTTGATTGAAAACTATTGTTGTAAGCGAATTCAATCAAAGGTAAATACCGTTCCCATGAACTACTGAACTCGAGGATGCAACATCTCAACATATCCTCAAGTATCTGAATTATCCGCTCGGATTGACCATCGGTTTGGGGGTGAAAAGCAGTGCTAAAATGCAGCTTGGTACCCAGAGCTTCTTGCAATTTCTTCCAAAATCGTGAGGTGAATCTCGGATCTCTATCCGACACGATAGAAACAGGTACCCCGTGTAATCTCACAATTTGAGAAACGTACAATTCAGCTAGCAACACATTGTCTGGTAGAACAGACAAACGCACATTCATCGCTCGTAAAGCAAACAATGACTTCCGGCTTAAGGCGTCCGCAACCACGTTAGCCTTTCCCGGGTGGTAATCAATGACAAGCTCGTAATCTTTCAACAACTCAAGCCAACGTCTTTGTCGCAGATTCAAGTCTCGTTGAGTCATCAAATATTTGAGACTTTTGTGATCCGAAAATACATGGCACTTCTCACCAAACAAATGATGTCGCCATATTTTCAAAGCAAATACGATGGCGGCTAGTTCGAGATCATGGGTCGGATAATTTCTCTCGTGTGGCTTCAATTGTCTCGACGCATAGGCCACAACTCGACCGTCTTGCATCAATACGCAACCCAACCCAAGTAGGGATGCGTCACTATAAATGACAAACTCTTTACCCGATTCGGGTTGCACTAAAATTGGAGCTTCAGTCAAGTGAGTTTTCAGTTGATCAAAACTTTTCTGACACTTCTCCGTCCATTCGAACTTAACGTCCTTTTGAAGTAGCTTCGTCATTGGTGTGGCTATCATCAAGAAACCTTTGACAAATCGTCGGTAATAACCGGCGAGCCCCAAAAAGCTCTGAACTTCAGTAATATTTCTCGGAGGTTTCCAGTCAAGTATGGCTGAAATTTTGTTCGGGTCAACTCGAATACCCGACGCGGATACCACATGACCCAAGAAGCTAACCTCTCTTAACCAGAACTCACACTTACTGAACTTAGCATATAACTGCTTATCCCGCAAAATTTGCAGCACTAGCCTCAGATGCTCAGCATGTTCGGTCTCATCTCTTGAATAGACCAAAATGTCATCAATGAACACAACTACGAACCGATCCAAATACGGTCTGAAGATCCGATTCATCAAACCCATAAATACTGCAGGGGCATTAGTGAGCCCAAACGGCATCACTAAGAATTCATAGTGACCATATCTCGTTCTGAAGGCAGTTTTTGGTATGTCCGATTCTCGAATTCGCAACTGATAATAGCCCGATCTCAAATCTATTTTTGAGAACACTGTGGCTCCCTTCAGTTGGTCGAACAAATCATCGATGCGCGGCAACGGATATTTATTCTTTATCGTCACTTTATTCAGTTGACGATAGTCAATACACAACCTCATGGTTCCGTCCTTCTTCTTCACGAACAATACTGGTGCACCCCAAGGTGAGAAACTTGGTCGAGCAAAACCTCTATCCGTCAATTCTTGCAACTGAGCTTTCAACTCTTTTAACTCGGTTGGTGCCATACGATACGGAGCTATCAAAATCGGCGTAGTCCCAGGTACAAGCTCAATACCAAACTCTACCTCCCGAACAGGTGGTAAACCCGGTAATTCTTCCGGAAAAACATCCGGGTATTCACAAACCACCGGCACAGATTCGGGTTTCTTTTCTAATTCTTTGCCATCAAGTACATACGCAAGGTATGCTTCGCACCCTTTTCTTACATATTTCTGTGCCAACATTGCTGATATTACAGCTGGCATCCCCTCCAAGTCCGCAGACTCAATTCGGACTACTTCGTTATTTGCGCACCTCAAATCAATAGTCTTGCTCTTGCAATTCACAATCGCATCATGCGCGGTCAACCAATCCAAACCAAGGATAACATCAAATTCATCAAACGGCAAAAGCATCAAGTCCGCCGGAAAACAGGAACCTCGAATTTCCAGGGGACATTTCTCACACACTTTGTCGACAAGCACGTAATGACCCAAGGGATTTGACACCCGAATTACAAACTCAGTAGACTCAATAGGTAAAGTCTTACTGGATGCTAAGGTTTCACATATGTAAGAATGAGTAGAACCGGGGCAATCAAAGCAATTACATTAGTATCAAAGAGAGTGAATGTACCGGTAATAACATCAGGCGAAGAAGCATCCTCGCGAGCACGTATAGCATAAGCTCTAGCAGGCGCACGAGCTTCGGATCTGGTTATATCATCTCTAGATCCTCTCTGACCACCACTAGCATTGCCCGTATTTCCAGATGGTCTACCTCGAGCAGTGGTAGCACCCGGTTTCCCACTCTGATTTTCATTCTGTTCAAACAACCTCGGGCAATCTTTAATGAAGTGGTCAACTGATCCGCACTTGTAACAGGAGCGGTCAGGGAATCTACAACTCCCCGAATGCCATTTACCGCAATATCGACACTTCGTTCTATCTCGACGTTCATTCCCAATACTGGCGACCGAAGTGCCTCGTGTACCCACAGGGGGTCGATCACGATCTCGTCTAAAAAGGCCCGAAGTGCCTCTAAACTGGCCCGCATCATCTCGAAATCTCTTCGATGTCTGTTGAAGAGACCTTCCCGAGGATCTTTTACGAAACTCTCCAGTTCCCTCATCAACTCTTTGCTTTTCTTTTCTAAGCTCTTCGGCTTTACAAGCTCGTTCAACAAGTACCACGAACTCTCGTATTTCAAGAACGCCAACGAACATTTTTATATCTTCATTCAGCCCATCCTCGAAGCGTTTACACATAATAGCTTCGGACGAAACACATTCCCGAGCGTATTTGCTAAGTCTAACAAATTTTCGCTCGTAATCAGTAACCGACATGGAGCCTTGCTTAAGCTCAAGAAATTCCTTCCGTTTTTGATCAACAAATCTCTGACTGATATACTTTTTCCGAAACTCAGTTTGGAAAAACTCCCAAGTTACTTGCTCTCGGGGCACAACAGAAGTCAGAGTACTCCACCAATAGTAGGCAGAATCACGTAGCAAGGAGATAGCACACTTTAGGCATTCATCGGGTGTACAAGATAGCTCATCGAGTACCCGGATAGTGTTGTCCAGCCAAAATTCAGCTTGCTCGGCATCATCGCTATCCATAGCCTTAAATTCAGTAGCCCCATGTTTTCGGATTCTGTCAACTGGGGGCTAATTTGACCTTATTTGGTCCGTTACCGGTGGTATTGTAGGTGCGGGGGTAGTATTTGTCGGGAATGGAGGTTGTGGAACAGCCATATTAGTTCGAATGTATTGGTTGAACCAATCATTCATCACGCTATAGAATGCTTGTCTAGCTTCATCATTCGGATTACTAGCATTAGGTTGAGAGTCTGCCGGTACTGTCCCTTGTGCGGGAGCAGGCGCTACACTCTCAAGATCATCAGCTACCTCTCGGTCACGATCGGGATCCATTACTATAAACACATTTACAATTGTCAGAAATCACCACACTATCAAGTAATCACATAAAATGGCATGTATAGCTAGACCCAACACATTACGGTAGTCCTAGAATCGACTAAACCGTAGCTCTGATACCAATTTAATGTAACACCCCGAACCCGAGACCGACACCGGAGTCGGACACGAGATGTTAACAAACTTTGAAAAATTTTTCCAGACACTGCCCAGTCTGAGTACTAGTCGCTTCAAAAATCATATCTTAAGTTTCACAACTCGAAAATCAGTTTTGTGATTTTTCCCTCAAACTAGACTCATGTCCCCACCTATGTATTTTTTTCTAGAATTTTTGGTCGGGCCAATTAGTACAGTTTATTAGTCAAAGTCTCCCATGTTACAGGGGTCGACTACACTGACCTTTTCCCATTACGACTTCGATATCTCTCTGCACAGAGCTTCACTACTGATGCCGTTTGTTTCTATGGAAACTAGACTCATAGAGGAATCCATACATATATGGTATGACCCCTAATTATCTCTGGTCAATTTATAGTGAATTTCCAAATTCGGAACAGGGAATCCAGAAACTGTTCTGGCCCTGTTCCACAAGAACCCGAATATCTCTTACTGTACTGTTCATATGATTGTTTCGTTACTTTCATATGAAAGTAGATTCATCAAGGTTCGATTACGTAATTTATTCACTATTTAATTCCACTCCTACGAATTCTTGTGATTTTTCCAATCCACACCACTGCTGTTGTCAGCCTCTGTTTTCAAAGTAAACCTTACCTATTTTCGGGGTTTCATGGACCAACTAGGGCCTTGTCATACATATGCCCACATATGATCATACTTAGCCATTCCATTGGCTGATCATTTGCTCAACACTTCCATTCCAACTATAGTTACATCATGAAACCATCTATACATTCATAAACACGAATGGTCTAATGCCATACTCCACTTCTACAAGCCATTTTCGCATGGCTGTACACTTATACATTTCATAAAGTACTCGAAAAACAACAATGGGTAGTCCTATACATGCCATATCAAAATTCAACCAAAATAGTACCCAAAAGAGCCTTTGATAGTGTGGGCGACTTCGACTTCAAGATCCCGAGTCCGATAGCTGGAGAACCAAAAATCTATAAAACAGAGGAGCAGTGTAACGAGTAAGCAATTTATGCTTAGTAAGTTTTGAGCAAGGAATTCCAGCATAAACAAAGAATAACACACATTTAGCTAAACGGAATATTTCATAATACGCAATTTACCGATACCAAACTCGCTTCACAACATTAACAACCCTTATGTACATACACAATAGACTAACTTAGCCGAAGGCCGGTGGCTCGTTTATCAACTGAGCGAACATTTATTTGTAAGGGCTCGATTAAATTCAACACATACGTAACATATCCCCATATTGGGATGTTTTTCGAGTATTCACTGGAATTTTACAGCAAGCTCATTCATTACCAAATCACGTACCTTCGGGATTTAACCGGATATAGCTCCTCGTTCAAATGCCTTCGGGACATAGCCCGGTTTTAGTAACTCACACAATGCCTTCGGGACATAACCCGGATTTAATAACTCGCACGAATGCCTTCGGGACTTAACCCGGATTTAGTATCTCGCACAAAGGCCTTCGGGGCTTAACCCGGAATTTGTATCTCGCACAAATGCCTTCGGATCTTAGTCCGGGTATATTCACTTAGCACAAAGCCTTCGGGACTTAGCCCGGACAGCATTCAATTAATCATGCACATCTAACAATAATTCATGGCACATTCATATTTCATTTTCATTTGCGAAACTCAAACACAAGGCACATATCGTCCTTGCACATTCGGCTCAATAGCCACACATAGAGCATGATTTAATCACATCGTAATTTAAGCTCTCTTACTCAAGAACTTACCTCGGGTGTTGTCGAACGATTCCGCTAACTATTCGACCACTTTTTCCTTCCCTTTATCGGATTTATTTCCCCTTTGCTCTTGAGCTTAATTAAACAAATAAATTGATTTCATCATTTAGGCATCAAAAAGATGAACACAAGGCACTTAGCCCATATTTATACATTAGACATTAAAGTCTCATACATGCAAAAATCATGCATCAACACAACATATTAGCTAATTTCTTTCCCCTTGGCCGAATATGCATGTCTATTTTTGGGGTCGATTTCAACACTTAATACACACATATACACACTAGTAAAGCATCCTCCCCCTTTTCATCAATTTAACACATGCATTGCTCATTAACATGCAAAGTTACATTCGGCCTTAGCACACATCTTGCTAGCCGATTCTTCTCCATTTAGCAACCAATGCACATATGTGCTCACACAAAAATGCTAAAAAGGAGGTTCAAGAATCATCAAGCCATCATCACATGCATCATTAACAAGCTTCATATTTTGCATGCAATGGCATTAACACAACCTCCACCTAGGCTGAATCTTAACTCATCCTCATGCCTCATCACCACAACATCAAACATCAACCAAGAATGATGCATCCATGGTCAAGTGCCATTTCCATCACATAGCAAGATTTAGACCATGGGCTAGGTAGAACTCAAGCTAACAACTAAAACATGCATGCATCTCATGGAACATCATCAAACATACCTTAGCCTATCTACATGCATGGCCGAATCTCTTCACCTTTCTTCTTCTTTCCTCCTTAAAATTTTTGGCCAAGGATGAACCAAAGGATGAGAAATTTTTTTTCTTTGTTTTTCTTTCTAATTTAGGCTAAATGAAGGTGAGAAAAGGATGAACAAAGATCTTCTCCTCTCTTTTCTTTAGCTCACGGCAATGGGGGGAAAAGAATCAACTACACACTTTTTTTTTGTGTAATCATCATACTCCTTTTCATTATTTAATTTCCATGCCTATTATTTTATTTTTTTCCACCCATGATGCACCAACAAAACATGTCTATGACATGTCTTGGCCATCAAACTTGGTCTACCATGCTTGTCATGGCCGGCCACTACTAGTAGGGGGGAATTTGACATGCAAGTCCCCCCTTTGTCCACATGCACTAATAGGTCCTCACACATTGACCTATCACATTTTAGAATTTTCTCACATAAGTCCTATTGACTAAATTCACATGAAATCAACCAAATTGAAGCTTGAAATTTTCACACATTCATAATTACATATTCTAGACAATAAGTATCACATTCAAACATTTCGGTGACTCGGTTTAGCGGTCCCGAAACCACTTCCCGACTAGGGTCAACTTTGGGCTGTCACACAGACTACTTCAGTCGTAAGTGTGGGTAGTACTCGACCACCTAGACAAGAGTGTGCTCAATGTGGTAGACGTCATTTCAGTGTGTGCCGAGCAAATGAAAATGCTTGTTTCAGATGTGGTGCACTACATCATTTTATTCGGGATTGTCTCGAAACAATTACAAGAGAAGTAATATCAAGAGCAAGATTAGGAAATATTCCCACTAGAGGCAGACCATAAAGGAATCTGGGAGTTGGAGCAAGTAACAGGGGTACATCCAGAGATTCAGTAGCTAGATCAGATGTTAGAGCACCCGCAAGGACTTATGCTATTTACGCTCACGAAGAGGCATCCTCCCCTGATGTGATTACGGGTACGTTTTCTCTCTATGATACTAGTGTTATTGCTTTGATTGATCAGGGTTCGACCCATTCCTATGTTTGCATGAGATTGATGCCTAGTATGAACATGCCCTTAGAATCTACTGAATTTGTGATTAGAGTATCGAATCCATTAGGTTAGTATGTGTTAGTAGACAAAGTATGTAAAAATTGCCTTTTGATGATTAGAGGTCACTGTTTTCTCGTAGATCTTATGCTATTGCCATTTGATGATTTTGATGTGATTCTTGGTATGGATTGGTTGACTGCCCATGATGTGATAGTGAATTGCGGAAAAAAATACATTGAGTTGAAATGTAAAAAGAGTGATATTATCTGAGTTAATGCAGATGAGTCAGATAGTTCTCTTGCCATAATTTCTATTATGTCTACTCAGAAATGTTTGAGAAAAAGGTATGATGCTTATCTTACTTTTGTATTGAATACTAAAGATTCAGAGTTGAAAATTGAATTAGTGTCAGTAGTTTGTGAGTTTTTCGATGTGTTTCCGAAAGAATTGTCAGGTTTGCCTCCTATTAGAGAACTTGAGTTTGGTATTGAGTTGGTTCTAGGTACCACTCCCATTTCTATTGCTCCTTATAGAATGGCCTCGTTGGAATTGAAAAAATTGAAAGCTCAGTTGCAGGAATTAACTGATAAAGGTTTTGCAAGGCCTAGTTGTTCTCTATGGGGGCACCAGTGCTTTTTGTGAAAAAGAAAGATGGTTCGATGAGGTTGTGTATAGATTATCGGCAGCTTAACAAAGTAACAATAAAGAACAAATATCCACTGTCTAGATTGTTTGACCAATTGAAGGGAGCCACTGTGTTCTCCAAAATAGATTTGAGATCTGGTTACTATCAGTTGCAGGTTAAAGAGTTAGATGTTCTGAAGACTGCTTTCCAGACTAGGTATGGTCACTATGAGTTTCTTGTGATGCCATTTGGCTTGACTAATGCTCCTGTCATATTCATGGATTTAATGAACTGAATCTTTCGATCGTACTTGGAAAAGTTTGTAGTTGTGTTTATTGATGATATTCTGATTTATTCTCTTGATGAGATTGAACATGCCGAACATTTGAGAACAGTTTTACAGATTTTGAGAGATAATCAGTTGTATGCCAAGTTTAGCAAAAGTGATTTCTGGCTTCGAGAAGTTAGATTCCTTGGACACATTGTCTCAGGTGATGGTATTAAAGTTGATCCGAGTAAAATTTCAGCAATTGTTGAGTCGAAACCACCCAGAAATGTGTTAGAGGCTAGAAGTTTTCTTGGATTAGCTGGTTATTACAGACAATTTGTAAAGAGATTTTCCATGATAGCTACCCCGTGGACAAGGTTGTTGCAGAAAGATGTAAAGTTTGAATGGACTGAGAAGTGTCAGCAGAGTTTTGACAAGTTAAAGGCTTTGTTGACTGAAGCTCCTATTTTAGTATAGCCAGAACCGGGTAAAAAATTTGTGATTTACAGTGACGTATCCTTGAATGTATTGGGTTGTGTACTTATGCAGGAAGGTAAAGTAATAGCATATGCTTCTAGACAATTAAAGCCACTTGAGAAAAACTACCCGACGCACGCTTTAGAGCTAACTGCCTTTGTATTTGCGTTGAAGGTCTGGAGACATCACTTGTACGGTGAGAACTGCTGAATATTCACTGACCATAAAAGTTTTAAATACTTGATGACCCAAAAAGATTTGAACTTGAGGAAAAGAAGATGGCTAGAGTTGATTAAATATTATGAGCTAGTGATCGACTATCACCCAGGTAAAGTAAACGTTGTTGCTGATGCTTTGAGTAGAAAGTATTTATTTACATTGAGAGGTTTGAATACTAGTTTAGCTTTATCAGATGACGGTTCTATTTTAGCTTAGTTGAGAGCTAAACCAATGTTTCTTGAAGAAATCTATAAAGCTTAGAAAGATGACAGTGAGTTGCAAGCTAAAAGAGCTTAGTGCGAGTCAGGTGTAGAGTCTGATTTTCAGATCGGTTCTGATGGTTGTTTGATGTTATGAAATTGGATATGTGTACCAAAAAATTATGAGCTTATTCAAAAGATCTTACAAGAAGCACATAGAGGTTCTTTGTCAATTCACCTAGGTAGTACAAAGATGTATAATGATTTGAAGAAAACGTACTAGTGGGCAGGAATGAAAAGAGATATTTTAGAATTTGTTTCTAGATGCTTGATTTGTAAGCAGGTAAAGGTCGAACATCAGGTACCTTCAGGTTCATTGCAGCCTGTGTTAGTTCCTGAGTGGAAATGGGACTGAGTTACCATGGATTTTGTGATAGGGTTCTGTTGACACCGAGAAAGAAAGATGCAGTATGGGTTGTGATTGATAAGCTAACGAAGTCGGCTCATTTTATCCGTGTTCGTATGGATTATTCACTTGATAAGTTGGCCGAGTTGTATATTTTAGATATAGTCAGACTACATGGAGTATCATTATCGATTGTCTCAGGTAGAGATCCAAGATTTACTTCGCTATTTTGGAAGAAATTGCAGGAAGCTTTCGGCACAAATTTGAGTTTTAGTACAACTTTCCATCCTTAGACCGATGTTTAATCAGAGAGAGTTATTCAGATACTTGAGGATATGCTCTGATGTTGTGTTTTAGAAGTTCAAGGTAGTTGGGAGAAATATTTGTTGTTGGTAGAGTTTGCATATAATAATAGTTATTAGTCAAGTTTGAATATGGCACCTTATGAAGCTTTGTATGGACATAAGTGCCGTACGCCTTTGTATTGGACAGAGCTTAAGGAAAATCAGATTTACGATTTACGGGGTTGATCTAGTCAAAGAAATAGAAGAAAAAGTAAAAGTTATTAGAGATTGCTTGAAAGCAGCTTCAGATAGACAGAAATCTTATGCATATTTGAAAAGAAAAGAGATTGAGTTTCAAGTTGGTGACAAGGTATTTTTGAAAGTATCCTCGTG
Source organism: Gossypium hirsutum (assembly GCF_007990345.1). Classification (NCBI taxonomy): domain Eukaryota; kingdom Viridiplantae; phylum Streptophyta; class Magnoliopsida; order Malvales; family Malvaceae; genus Gossypium; species Gossypium hirsutum. Next base: position 42,118,247 of record NC_053444.1, read on the forward strand.
GAAGAAAGTTCTCAGATTTGGCAAGAAAGACAAACTAAGTCCACGTTTTATTTGACCGTTCGAGCTGACTGAAAGAATTGGGCCCTTAGCATATCGATTAGCTTTCCCGACTGAGTTAGAAAAGATTCATGATATATTCCATATGTCTATGTTACACCGTTATCGTTCAGATCTGTCACATGTGATTTCTCAGGCAGAGGTTGAGATTCAACCAGATATGACTTACGGTGAAGAACCGATAAAGATTCTAGCTCGAGAGATCAAGCAACTAAGGAAAAAAAGTATTGCACTTGTGAAAGTATTATGGAATAGGCATGGGGTAGACGAGGCTACATGGGAGCCCAAAGAGGCTATGCGAAAACAGTACCCAAATCTTTCCACAGCTAAGATTTTCGGGGACGAAAATCCCTAAAGGGGGGAGAAATGTAACATCCCAAAATAGGGTCTAAACGGAATAGTGGTTGCGAAACCATGAATCTGAGATAAAAAATTTTATTGTGATTAATTTTTATTATTTACCGATTGATTGGATGCATGTGTTAGAATACCGATAAGAAATTTCAGCGATTGCATGTCCAAATTGCATATTAGGGTTTTATAGCAAAAGTGGGTGAATATGAGTTTTAGATGATAAAAGATTTAATTGAAGTGCATAAATGAAGTAGAGGCCCTTAAATGGCAATTAGACCATTAGATTTTCATGGACAAAAATGGACATGAGATAGTGAAACAAGATTTTTTAATTTAGGGGCATTTTAGTCATTTGGTAATTAAATAAATTAAAAAGGAAAATAAAGCCAAAATGTGCTCATATTTCTTCCACCATAGCCGAAAATTACAAGTTCTCCATATCTAGGGTTTTGACCACTTTCAAGCTTGATTGTAAGTACATCCAAGCCCCGTTTTCAATTTTTTTTTATGTTTTTGGAGTCCTCGTAGCTCGGTTTAGCTTATTCTACCATTAATTTATGTTAGGGTTCATATTTGGAAAAATACCCATAGGTGAAATGTGTTTATTTTTATGTTTTATGGTAGAATATGAAGCTTGAAATTATGTTAAATAACTTTTGCTAGGCGATTTTAAGTTAAAATGAGCAAAACGACATAATCAGTAAAAATACCTAATGTTCATAAGTAAATGTTAGAGTGGGAATTTGATGTTGCCATAGAAGGGAAAGATGTTCAGCATGTCATAAAACAAAAGAATAAGGGATGAAGTTTAATTTCCGAGCTTTGGGGCAAAAGTGTAAATATGCAAAAGTTTAGGGGCAAAATCATAATCTTACCAAAGTTTGAGTCAAGGACTGTTTTGATGAATGTGAGTATTAAATAAGCTAAATTTTCTATTATATATCAAGAAGAACAAAATCTGGAGTTAAACCGGGGAAAGAAAAATGTTGAAGACTAAGTTGCTAGATTTGATCATATTTTGTACTGAGGTAAGTTTACGGTAAATAAATGCAATATTTCAATAATTGTTATTAATTTTGTTATTTTCCAGTAGTTATGTATTTATTTCATGAAATTATTTAATGTTGACTCAAGTATGAGATGACAAAGAATCAGTGATAAAAAGTCTCGTTGAAACCTTAGGAATTTATTGGATACAAATGTCATGACATTAAGGGAATGAGAACCCATGTAAGACCATGTCTGGGACATGGCATTGTCGTTATTGAGATTATGAGAGGTCCCACGTAAGACCATGTCTGGGACATGGCGTTGGCACCAAGATGAGAGGTCCCCTGTAAGACCATGTTTGGGACATGACATGGGCACCGATATGAGAACTCCCATGTAAGACCATATTTAGAATATGGCATTGGTAATACAGGAAACATCCCATGTAAGACCATGTCTGGGATATGGCTTTGGCATGTTATTATCAGACAGGAGACCCGAGTATCCTTAGTATTCCTAGTGGTTAAACGGACTAGTAAATGGACTGTGTTACATGAAAGTTCAGGTAAAAGCATAATAAATATATTCAGGTGAGTTATACGGGATAAGAATATCTCAGTTTTCAGTTGAGAAATAAATTTTAGTAAGGGAGGAATAAGTTATAATCATGAGTTATTTACGCAAGTAAGTAAACAAGTAAGAGAGTAAATAAAGAAAAAGCAAAGACCATGATACTTGATGATGATTTATGAGTATAATTATTTATGATTAATGTTGTTATTTATTTGCTTGTTGTAACACCCCAAACCCAGCCTAGAAGTTAGGCCAGAATCTGGCTTGTCACACTGAAGTGTTTTTCGAAAACCATGTTTTTAGTGAAAACCTTTCTTGAAATTTCAATCTTTTTTCCATTTAAAACTTGTACAAAACCTCAGTTTACGTTTGTTTATTTTCAATCGAGTTTTATTAAAGAAAAGTTGTTACCTTCAAAACCTTATTGTTGCAGAAGCTTAATTTAAACAAATGATTAACGAAAATGTGATAATTAAAAAAATGAGTTGCGGAAACGTCGCGTTTGAAAATAGTTATTGTTTTGGAAAACTGAGTTCTACTTCTAGCAGATAAGAATCACAATCAATAAAATCCCGAAGTCAAAATCCAGAAATTTTAGAGGCCTTATTACAACCCAAATCAAAATCAAAGTGCTTTGGTAAATGAGCAAAACAGAATAAAACTTGTGCAGTTGTGTGGCCCTCTCCGAACCGTCTAATGCTGGGGATTACCTGAAAGGTTAAAAACGGGGTGGGTTTACGAAAATTCAGTGTGTAATTCCCTTATTAAAAAAATAGAATCAATCAAGGCCTGAGCCCTTTGACAGTAATAGTACAGTGTGGGCCTTAGCCCAATACAGTATCAGTATGGTGCAAGTATGCAAACCCATCCCAGTCCAGCCAACACACCACCCGTACCAACCCAACACACCATGTAGGGACAAAGTCGACCAACCCAACCCTCACACCAATATCACAGCGTAGCTGCCTGTAGTAATAATGCAACAGAGCTGCCAGTAGTCAGAATGACTAAAAGCTGTAAATAAGATAACTATAAGCTATAAACAGAATGGCTACAAGCCATAAGTATAGTAATATGATCGGCACAAAGCCATCAGTAGTAGTGATATGACCGGCACACAGCCATCAGTAATGGTAATATGATTGGCACAAAGCCATCAGTAATAGTAATATGATAGGTGCAAAGCCATCAGTAATGATAATATGATCGGTACAAAGCCATCAGTAACGGTAATATGATCGGCACAAAGCCATCAGTAACGGTAATATGATTGGCACAAAGCCATTAGTAGCATCGCAACAAAGCTGCCAGTAATTTCTAACACGTAGCAATTTTTCAACAAAAGCCACTAAAGAACAAGACCTTTAGCGGCACTTTTTCTACAAACACTGCTAAAGAATAAGACTTTTAGCGGAGCTTTTCCTACAAACGCCACTAAAGAACATAACCTTTAAAAATATATTTTAATTAAATAATATTTATTTCTATGATAAATATTATATTATGTTTTATTTTTGAAACTTAAACTTTAAACTATATACATTTTAAGGATAAAAATATTAATTAAATTAAATTTTCTATTAAAATTTTAACTTTAAAACTAAATATAAAAATTAATGAATTTAAATTTAGAATTTAAGTATTATGTTTAAATAAATGGGCAATCTACCTCACAGTTCATCTGATCTATATTAACTCGGCCAATTATAAAAGAAGCTACAAAACACGTAATAATTAACAATCATGGTTAAAGAAGCTAGTACACAAGGTAGTTAGAAAACCCTATTTCAATAACACCAAATTCAAGTTCTGACTAAGATAAACGACCATGGAATGCAACATTAAAAAACATTCCACTTGAAGAAGTGCTAAGCCTTGGCTTTTCCAGCTTGAAGAGATTGAATCCTCTGCTACACCTTCAATATCTAAAGGATGCAAAACCAAATGATCAGATAAACCAACAAACTTGGTAAACAAGAGAGATATTAAAAATAAAATATATATATTAGATACATACATACATATATATCTATATCGTTAGACACGTTAAAGATGTTAAAAAGATGTGAACATATGATAAAGACTTCTAAACTAAACCCAAACTCTTAGACACATTAGCCAGATTTAGTATGGGTATATTAGATACATACATACGTATATCTATATCTATATATAATACAAGTATATTAAAAAAAATTAAAACTTCTTGTCATATATTTAAAACACCATACCTCATTTCTAAATATATATAAAAAAATAGAGAGTGAAGATTTAATAAATTAGACTAGCAAACAATAACACCATTATATGTCATCAGTTCAGAGCATGTATACACGGTATTATGTAACATATATGATAGAACATTCAGCTATAAGATTAAGCGCAAAAAAAAAAATAGAAGGAAAGCTGAAGCAAATGTATACTATTTTTGGGAACCATATGCAAAGAATATCATTAATTCGATTTCAATTCTAATCCGACTAATTTCTTAACCAAGATGGGAGACGATGATTCAAGAGAATTTACAAGGAAAAAGGAAAACCAAAGCCAAAACAATAATAGGTGACTGTAGACTCTGTTCACTAAAGCTCATATATTTGTGGCCAAAATTAAAAAGAAGACATTACTTGCTACAAACTCATATATGGTCGATATAAAACTCACCGTTAGGAACAATAACGAGACCTTCCCGAGCGATGTTTGTTGTTACACGAAGCACTCCTTGTGCACTTAAAGGAGAGAGCTTTGACAGACAAAAGTTCTCCCAAGAGCCCATCTCTAGATTCTCAGATACTACAGTTGAGAGACCGTGGGACTTCTCATATACAATTTGAAGCTCCAAAAGAAGGGTTCGAGCAGCCTCCCGTGACTCTGGGAGTTGGTCGCTTAGTTGGGATGCAGCTACTTGTATCAATTTGTCAATTCCATATGCTTTAATTCCCTCAACACCCTGATAAAATCAAATGAATAAAAAAAATTCATAAAATAAGACAGGACATCTATCAAATCCTATAAAATACAGCAAACAATCATGAAAATAAGTGAACAAGGATATCAGAGGTTGATATCCAAATAATCATCAGTATGCATGAAAAAGTGGTGGGATAAAAAGGAAAAAAAACAGTAGCTTTATAAACCATATATACCAAAAATACCCATATATAGCTAGACGCTAACTACTTTAAATGAACTTAGTTAATAGAAATCTATATGAACTATGTTGCTGCAAATATAGCAAACAACGGTACCATCCAAACCAATGAAACAAATTGAACATGATTAAGACTGGAAAAAAAAATGGACTTCCTTCCAGATAAATAAAATAGCAGTAAGCATATCAGATCCCAACTGCCTACCAGACGTGGAACACTACGACCATAGTACCCCTTGAACTTGACTCTGTAAAACAAGCTCTACTGAGCACATACTTACAATACACTAATTCTCAACAAAATATTAGAAACAATATCTTCTATTATTAAAAAAAACAATCTAATACTCGAGTATTGACCCATCAAAAGACTCCTTCCAAAAGAATCACCCACTAAGTAACAACATTCAAATTATAATTTCACGTTTTTAATTTACCAAGATGAAAATTTGTGCAGTATATTCTTCGTTCTCATTTAATGCCTCTTTTAAATTTACATAGTTAAGAACATACCCTGAAATTACCCACCTTTCACCGCTTTTGTGTTTCCTCAATCTTTGATTAATATCATTAATTAAATTTTAAAACGTACGAATTGTATGAATCTTGAAAAATAAGGAAAAAAAACAAGTTATAAAATATTATACATCAAAATAATCATTAATGAGTTGAGTATGTTGGTGAAATAATTACTCATCATTTTTTTCTGGCTTTGGACCTACTCTCTTTATTGCCTTATCACAAAAACGAATCCGTCTCTCACACTTTTATAGGATCTCTCATAGTCCACTCATTGCCATATGGTTTTCATGCAATCTTCTTTAAATTTTGACCCTTTGTTTGCAATAAAAATCCCCCACCATAATGGTAAATTATAAATGTTCAATGAGTACTAGGATTCTTCAAGGACTTAACTACAAGAGGGATCAAATCACCCCTGCACATTAGAAAGAGGAACAGAATGCACTAGTCAAATTAAATCTAAGACACCCGATTCTCTAGTCTTTCTAGTCAGATAACCAAGTAAGAATTGGAGACGTACAGCATACTATGCATTCCTTCGTTATGGAATACTGATAATCGACGAACATTATTGAGTGTTTCACCAACAAGAATCCAATCTTTAGAGTCAAGTCCAGGTAAGAGCTTCTAAAATAGGTATATATGCAAATTAGCAAACAGTACACCAAATATTAGAAATTGAAGTGTAAACTGAAAGTAAATTATACCTTAAGACATGTATCAACATCTTCTAGATCACTCAAGTTCTCAGATTCAATGTATTCTACTTCCGAATTAGCTACCTCCACTCCAACATTTACAGTTTCACCTCTATTTTTTTGAACAGAAGCAAAGCTCTTATTGTGCTGCACATTTAAAGTTTCACCTCCATTTATTTGAACAGAAGACAGGCTTTTCTTTAGCTGCTCTTCAAGGATATAATCAACGAAAACGAAGATATTTAATTATGAATCTGTGTTCAAAGATATAATCAACGAAAACAAAGATCTAAGTAAATCTTCATTAACTTTGATTTACAAAGAGCAGCACCGGGGAAGAAGAAATACCGCAGAGGAAGCAATGGATTCCAAGTGGGTTATTGGCTCTCCAACATATTTGATAGTCTTCTTGAAAAACATGTCCCGGTTGAATACCTTCTCTGCCTGTAAGATTTATAATAGAAACGAAAAAAAATCACACAGCTGAAAATGCTTAGAAAATGGATGAGAAATATTAGTTACTTCTGATTTTAACATTCCCTGGAGATTAAGTGATCCATGATTCCCAAAGACAAGCATGGCCAGTTAAAGGAACATGATGCAATATGCAACAACGTAAGGCATCTGAATCCCAAACCAAGGCATCAACGAGCATTTGGAACCCCTCCTCTCCTCCTAGCACCACAAAGTTCTTGTCAATTATCATTTCCTTTCCCCATTAGAAAACAAATCAAAACCCCCCATACAACGTAAGGCATCTGAATCCCAAACCAAGGCATCAACGAGCATTTGGAACCCCTCCTCTCCTCCTAGCACCACAAAGTTCTTGTCAATTATCATTTCCTTTCCCCATTAGAAAACAAATCAAAACCCCCCATACCATAATAAATCAAAACTTTGCTACTCCATATATATATAGATATAATATCAGAAAAAAATATAGGGAAGAAGACACCTGTTGTATGTAAAGATTAAGAGTCTCATCAGAAAAAAAAAATATAGGGAAGAAGAAAAAATAGCAATGGGCATGGAGTTAAAAGTTTTAAAGAACGGTGTGTTTGTAAAGTTGGGGGTTTGAAGGGGGGAAATTAGGGATTTCAGGGGGAAAAGATTTTAGGGGGAAAAATTTATAAATGGCCGCATTTATTTCTTACCTTTTGCGGGTAAAATATTAAAAACGCCTCTATTTCTTATTTTTTGCGGTGTTTTTTTATAAAAATATCGTAAAAAATTATTTCATTTTGAACAAAATGACGCTGTTTTGCTCTGCTAAAAATTCTTTATTTTTATCTGTTAAAAATTATTAGTTAAGTGATTTTATAAAATATTTATTATTATTTTTTATAAATTAAATTTTTATAAAAAAAATCAAGTACTCTCAAAATAAATATAGTATATTTTAATAAGAAAAAATGGCTGTAATTAATTATTAAGTTATAATTATCCAATGTAAGCAATTAATCTCTCACATATCAAATTTCTATTAAAGATTGAGACATTAATCATGATTTTATATTATTCATTTCCGATCTAATCTCCATTTTATTAGAGATATTTCTTCCTAACTAAAATATAACTATTTTGCTAGATGTTCGATGTGGAATGATTTTAGTTTTTGTATTTCATTTTAATTTATTTGTTATAATTTGGTCCTATATATCCAAAATAGATAGTTACCTATCCGTATCAATTTGTTACATTATTTATTTATTTATGAATTTTTTTAAATCTAATATTTAAATATATCAAATGGTTTAGATTAAATATTTTTTAATATAAAAGAATTAATTCATTATATAAAATTTCATCATTTAACAAATCTAAAGTAAACCTTAAATCCTAAACCATTTAATATATATAAAATTTATCTATTACCTCTTAAATAATTTAAACTATAATCATAATTTTAATATATTAAAATTAATATTATCTCTTTTACAATTATATTAGAAAATATTTAATATATAAATTAAAAACACCAATTAATCTAAACCCTAAACCCCTAACCCCATCTCTTAAACCCTAAATTATAAAACATAAACCTTAACCCCTAACCCTTAACCCCTAACCCCTAAATCTTAAACCCCAACCCTTAAACCATAAACCATAATCCATAATCCCTAAACACATAATCCCTAAACCTTAAAATTTGGATATTCTTCTACTTGGATCTAAGGTATATTCTTCTACTTGACAATGGGTATTTATCCACCATACTAATTATCAAATCATTACTTGGAACTCACTAGCCAGACTTTATAAAGGAAAAAACTTAATACTCTAGTGATTTGCATGAAAACTTTCGAATAGTTAAGTGGCTATTTTGTAACTTTTTGCAGTTGAGTGATCAAAATGTAAATTCACTAATAGTATAGTGACATTGGGTGTAGTTTACCTTTATTTTTAATTCAATGAATTTAATTATTCTATTACAATTTTTTTTGTCAATTTCTTTGTTATATGTCTAACAAATGAAGTTTTTTTTTTTAATTTCAAAATATCAGACTAATAAACCATAACCCCTAAACCCATAATCCATAAACCTTAAAATGGTAAAACCTAAACCTTAAACTCTAAACCATATACCCTAAACCAAAAACCCTAAACTCTAGTGATAATTAATTCAATATTTTAAAATTAATACTATCTCTTTTACGATTATATAAGAAATTATTTAATATATAAATTAAAAAAATCAGTAATGTACCTAAAAAACTTTAAAACAATTTTGAATAATAGTATTTTAATTTTTCCATTTTTAAAAATATTTTAAATTATTTTAAATCCCTGAGCATTAGCGGCGCTTTATCAAAAACGCCGCTAAAGCCCTGAGCAGTAGCGGTGCTTTCCCAAAAACGTCGCTAAAAGCCTGAGCATTAGCGGCACTTTCTCAAAAACGCCGCTAAAGCCCTGAGCATTAGCGGCGCTTTCTCAAAAACACCGCTAAAGCCTTGAGCATTAGTGGCATTTCCTCAAAAGTGTCGCTAAATCCCTGAGCATTAGCTGCACTTTCCCAAAAAAGCTGCTAATGCTCAGGGCTTTAGCGGCGCTTCCCCAAAAACGCCGCTAAAGCCCTGAGCATTAGCAGCGCTTCCCCAAAAAACACCGCTAAAGCCTTAAGCATTAGTGGCGCTTCCTTAAAAATGTCGCTAAATCCCCGAAAGCTCAGAAAATGGTGTTATTGGGTTTAGGTCTTTTACGGCTCTTTCTGGAAAACGCCGCTAATGCTTGATCTTTAGCGGCGTTTTTTATCCAAGCGCCACTAAAAACATTGCTAAAAGCCTATTTTGGTGTAGTGTTCGAACGATTAAGTTATGGCATGTATAGAGACTTAGTCATTTTGTGTGTGTGTATCCTTATGATATGGCTAATGAATAGCATGAAAGTACTCGATAATGATTAGCTATTGAAATGGCTATTTAAGATCATGTTTTGGTGTTATGTATGGCTAAATGATAGTTAATACAAAGAAATTATAAAAGAGTAAAAATTTGCAATGGAACAGTCTTTGGACAGCAGCATTGGTGTGATTTTGAAAAATCACCAAAAATATTAGAAATTGAATTATAGAGTGAATTAGATATATAATTAAATCTTATCAAGTATATTTTCACATGAAAGAAACGGTGTAGGCAAAGGAATTTTATATTAAGAGATATTTGAATTTTAGTAAGATAAGGTCAGAATGGTTTTTCAAGTCCCCTGTTCTGACTTTAGAAAATCATTAAAAATTGTACAGAAATAATTATGAGTCATAATTTATATGTATAGATTCTATAGTGAGTCTATTTTCAAAAACAAACAAGAGAAATCACCATATGAAGTCTGTAAAATGAGATAATTGATTTTTAGTGAATAGAGGTCAAAACTGCCGGACAGTGAAACAGGGGAGACTTTAACGAATAAACTGTACTATTTGGCTAAACAAAAATTTTTTGAAATTTAATGGTAAGAATATATATGAGTCTAGTTTCAATGAAAATTTACGTATCTAAATTTCAAGTTTTGTAGCTCGAGTTATAATTAAATTAGTGACTATTACGCAGGTGGATAGTTTTATTGTGAATAGTGAAATAAATTATTTTGATTTGTTTAAGTATTTGGAAAATTTTTAATGTTCCAGGTTTGGACCCGAACCATTTCCATTGCATGTTTTAGGGCCTAGAGGGTTCTCTTTAGGGACATATTGATAAACACGAGCGAATTAATTTTAAAAGCAAATTTTTATGCACTGGACTAGTAAGTTAAGTCAGATAACGCCTCGTGCTCGACTCTGGCAACAGTCTCGAGTAAGGGGTGTTATATTGAAGACCACTATGTTGCTTCGAATTTGATCCAACTTCCTAATCGGGATTTGGATGTTTGCATTGAGTCGGTGAATACAGAAAATGAACCAAACGAAAAAAAGAAAGATTTTTGAAGGTAACAAATATTTTTTTCTTTTCAAGAAGTGCATGCATATACAATAAATGAGATGAGCTCAGATTAATGTGGCTTCATCGGACCAATGGTCCTCAGTCACGAGGATTCTATGAATCCCAAATGTACTAAAGAATAAAAAAGGGGAAAGGTTTTTTGTTTCTGCTTTTTTTTCTTTCCATTTTCCTTTTTTCTTCAAAATAAAAAGGTAGGAAGGTTCTGATGAAGTGGTATCATCGGATTTAATCCTTAACCACGAGGAAACCCTAAATCCCCAATCAATCTAAACAAAAAACTAAAAAAAGTTTTTTTCTTATTAAAAACGAATAAAAAAAGGAAAAGAAAAAGAAAAGCTTAAAAAATCTGTTTTTATCGGTCACTATATATGGCGCTTTGTTGCCGAAGACGAATGAGCCTTTGGGTTCACTAGGGGTAAAGCCAGCGAACAAAAATAGAGAGAGTAAAGAGAAAACCAAAGAAGGATTTGTTTTGAAAAAATTAAAAAATATGAATTAAAAAAAGGGGTTCAGGTTTAAATAGTGGGGGAATGGGAAATTTGCTACACAGTCCCCTCGTGTTTTCATTTTATTTTTAAGGCCTCCCACTTTCTAAATAACAAGAAAGATCCTTTCATGCTTTTATTTTAATTTTTAAGGATCTCTGCCTTTTGAAATTGCTTCATTGGTCCCTGCACATTTTGGTATATTCAAAATTTGAAATTTTGGCTAGGAAAATTATTAATTAAGTCCTTTTACTTTCACTTTATTTAAAAAAAATTGAAATTGAAATTTTATTCAAATAAGTTTTATTTTATTTCTCTAATTTTTATTTAATTTTTAGTTTATTATATTGGATTATTTTGATTATGGGAGTGTCTTCAATTATTTTTATTTTGTAATTTTATTTATTCTATTTTCTTTCCTTTCACTAGATTATTTTTATTGTTTCTATTATGCTTATTTTGTGTTTATTCTTTATTGAGTAGTTCTTTATGAATTTCCTTTGATTAAGTTACTATTTTTTCTATTAGTTTTTGGAATAACTTGATGGATAGTTAAGAATTATATTTTTTTAGAATTTAGGTTTTTATATATATTCAACTTGTTTTAGAATTTGGGTTTTAATATAATTTAGATTTAATTGGAGTTTAGTATTAATTTTGGATCTTATTTAGATTTATTATTTTGAGATTTTAGATTTTATCCTTTTGGTTCAGTTAGATTTCATATTTAGATTTCCAAATTTAGATTTCCCTTTATTTTTTTTAGCCTTGAAATTTTGAAAATTTAAGTTTTAATAGATTTAATTAGAATTTAGTCTTGAATTGAATTTGTTGAAGTATATTTTACTTTTAGACTTTCAGAGTTCTTTTGTTGAGGTATATTTGCGAAGGTTTAGGTTATATCTTTAATGTGTTTTGTTGATCTAGTCAAAGTTTTCTTTTTTTTTTTCTCATGGATAAATTTTCATCGAATGGAATCTAATCTAACTAGTTTTAATATTTTTTTGGTAATTAGAAGTACAAGTAAGGATACTAAAGATTGAACCTAAGTTTTCATGTCACACAACACAAACATCTTGACAATAGTTTGTTTTCAATTCTAGAGAGTTCTATGTGATAACAGTGCAATCATTCTTCACTTTCTTTTTCAAGGAACATTTCTATTACAAATTTTGATCTTTCTCAATCACTAGTTGACTAAGTATGTTTCTATTCTTCTATTGTAGGACAACACCATTGCGAACTTTATTGTGAAAGGTATTCAATAGTAAATAATTCTTCTTGGCTATTAAATTTTCAAAACATGGAATTTTCTTGCAATTATGGTAATATTTCTAACAATTTTGGCCTCTTCCTTGATATATGTCTTTGTCACTAACCCATTTAGGCATCTCTCTAATAATCGGTAAAAAAATGTATAAGCAATGTGATGGGTTTGGTGACATTTTTTTGTTTGTTTTTTGTTTTAAATAATATTGCACTCTTCAATCTGCGAACAATTATGCTAACTTATATGTTTTCATTTTCATTAAAAAAAATTATCTTAGTTTCCAATTTGTATATAAGAAAAAGAAATCTAGACAGTAAACAACTTCAATTTTTTATCAAGATGTTTAGGACAACATTGAGTTGTTATTCCAAATTAACTCAATCTTAGTATAACTTACAAATACAAAATGAAAAGAAAAAACAGAAGAAAAATTGTCTATATTATCAACTATTCTAAAAGAAGATTCGTGTAATGATCTTATAATATTTGTAACAACAACATCAACAACAATAAAAAATTATAATGATAATAAGGTAATTTAAACAAAAATAAGCACAATAAAATTATGAATAAGGAAAAATAAAAGAAAAAACAAAGAGATTAACCCAACATTTTTTATCCAGTAAAATTGAATTCAAGAACAAAAATAAACACAATCAAACCATATCCAAATAAATTCAAGCAAGCCTAGGTTTGGTTAATCTAAATAGAAGATTATACATGTTACACAAAAATTAAAGAAGAAAATGAAGATTGAGATGAAGAATCACTTGGAGGATTGTCATTTTTCAAGGATGCAAAGACCTTTGACTCTATGTCTGATTCTTTAAATTCACTAATCCTAATTATTTTTTAGACTATTTAAAATGAACACTAAAATTATTTACCATCAAATCTAAAAGCAATTTATATATATTAATATTTAAATTTAGTTGGTTTTCATCTATTTTAAAGAAGTGAAGAACCTTGCTAATTATTAGTCTAAATTTTGGAAATATGAGCTGTCTTTAAAAAGTAAAAAAATCCAAAAGTGGTAGGTAGCTTTTATTATTATTTTTAATAATAAAGTGATAGGTATCTAACATGCATAGGAAAAGAATTTAATGTTGTTGATTTTATTTGGATGTCTTACCTAGGTTTTTGCTATTTTTTCTTGTAATAATTGCATGGTAAATGCAGGTATCTACAAGGGCAAAAGTAGATTTTTTTAGGAGGTGTAAATTAAATATTAATTTTTACTATGGTAAAAATGCTATTTCACCATTTGAATAACCTATATCTTTATAATTTTTAAAGGATTAAATCAAATTTTTATTAGTTTTAGGGGGGCCAAAGTGCAATTTTACCTTTACTAATTAAAAATCTTAAAAAATTTAAAGGGTATTGTACAAGCCTAATTTTTAGCCCAAAACCCAATTAACCCTAAACTAAACAAAAACAATTATAACCCAGCAAACCTCAGCCCAATAACTTGCCCAAACCCGAATAGCCCAATAACAAACCCAAAAATAAACCCAACAGCCTAACCCAATTACAAACCAAAGCTCAAAGCAGCAACCCAATACCCATTTTCAGAAAAAAACAAAAGAAAACCCTAGCCCCCTAACACTAGCCGCCGCACCTAGCCCACTTGCCCTGCCACCGTCGCCTCTGACCAGCACCGCCACGGTCACGTCGCCTCACCCACTTGCACCTGCAACACCTGCAAAACAAAGACCAAACACGCAACAACCAGGGCAAAAAGAAGAAACAACAGATAAATGAAAAAAAGAGAAGAAAACGATTGTAATATTCGGCAATAAAGGCTATTTTTTCGATTTCTTTAGTCTTCTCTCCCTTTATATGAATACTAAGAAATAAAAAGAAAACCAATGTGATTTCCTGGTATTTAGATTTCAATCTTTCGTTTTTCCTTATTTTTTTATCGTTGTTTTTATTTAATTTTTAACGAAAATAGAAAAACAAAGAAAACGAGAAGAAACCTTACCTGCGCCCTTGATTACGGTGACCGCACGGCGGCTTACCGTTGAGATCGGCGCCGGAGTTCACGGGGGGCTGAAACGAAAGAGTGAAGGCTCTCTGTTCTCTATCTTTTTATTTTTATTTTTGGGGGCTGCTAAAGATGAAACTAGGTTTTTTTAGGGGATTTTAAGGCTCCATTAAACAGCGCCGTTTAAGCCCCATGACCCGCGCGTGATCTGACCCGACCCAGGGGGGATCCGCGTGTTTTTATGATACGGGCTATTTGTGCGTGTGGTCCTTCCCCTTTTGCGCCTGAGTGCAATTTGGTCCCATTTGTTTTTTTAATTTGGCCTCCTGGTTTTTCGCATGTTTCATTTTAGTCCACATTGAAACACTGCGTGCTGGGGAGGGGAATATTTCCTGATCAATCCCTCCCCCTTTTCAGCGTGTACCATTTTGGTCCCGAGCCACCCTTTTGTTTATTTACGAATTTTAACCCTGAGATTTGTTTTAGTTTTTGATTTAGTCCTGTTCATTATTTTGTTTACTTATTTGTTAAAATTATTAAGTTTTATTAGCATTTTCAAGCTTTAAAATTTTCTATATCACATACAAATATACATACATGCACATATTTCCATAAAGCATTTGTATACGTGTATATGCTTGTATATGTTTTTCATACTTTATATCTTATATATCTATATATCTATATCCATGTCCCATTTCCATAAGTATATACATTTATATATATATTTTAAAATATATATTCTCTTGTGGATTTTTTTTTGTTTTATAACTCATATACTTATATATTTGCATGTTATATTTTTATATACATATATATATCTACGCGCATATTTATATAGTTTGTAACTTATGTATGTATATTCATATATATATATATGTCTATACGTATACTTATTTTCCTTTTAAAAAATACAAGTGTCTAAAAATATACTTTTATGCCTTTTATAATTTATATGTATATACATACATGTGTACATCCATACATTTCTTGCATTTTTTATAATTTCATTTGTGTGATTCATTTATTTATTTACTTATTTATTTATCTATTATATTCATTTTTACTTAAATTCCTAAAACGGAAAATTTCAAAATAAAAATAACACTCGATATTTGAGATCTTCGAGAGAATCGAGCCCTAACGTATTGGGTTCTGATTTTCTTTTTGAATCAAAATAATCGAAATTACTCTTTTATAAAAAACATAAATAAAAAGCTCATCATCGAGAATTCAATACGTCGTGTCCTAATGCATTGGATGTGACACGTTGATTTCTTAAGATGAAGATTTTTTTAAAAAATAAATGCAATATTCAATGTTTAATATTTTGAGAAATTGTGCCCTAACGTGTTGGGTTGCGATTTCTTCATTTGATTTAAACAATTGAATATTCTTTTAAACTTTATTACGTGAATATTTTCAAACTAAAGTTTTAAACGATATCGGGAATTAAAAAAGGACCGTGTCCTAACTTACTGGCCATGATCCCTTTTTTAATCCAAGATAGTTAAATATCTTTTGAACAAGCATTTTCATTCACGTATCGGAAATTCAAGACATTGTGTCCTAACTTACTGGATATGATTCTCTTTCTCGAATAACGTGAAACATGCCCTTTTCCTGAAAATTTTTAATGTTTTAATACAAGGATCGTATTTTTAAAATTCTTCAAGGTTCTCAATTTTCGACATTAAGACATTAAGTAATCAACTAGGTACCAATTTTGGGCGTATTGAGGGTGCTAGTCCTTCCTCGTGCGTAACCGACTCCCAAACCCGTTTTTCTAAATTTCGTGGACCAAACTTGTTGTTTTAATAAAATCAAACCGTTTATTAAAAACAACTCCTTTTCGAGGTGATCCAATCACACCTCATAAAAAAGGGATTGGTGGCAACTCCCGTTTCATTTTTCAAAACCCAAGTCGACCCCGTTTTTCATCCAAAAAAATGGTGTCAACAGCTTGGCGACTCCACTGGGGACCTTTTCAAAATAAGTGAGTCGAGCCACGAGTTGATTATTTTTTGTCTTTTTTGTCGAAAATTGAAAATTTGGTTTAAATTTACGATCCTTTCATTGCATATCATTCTTCATTATAATTTTCATCATTGTGGTTTATAATTGCTCTATTTGTTTAAATTTTGGTATCTTTTGCATTGCATTGCATGAACTTTGGTCACACCTTTTTAAGTGGGAGTGAGAAGCTACTCCTTCGTGAGGTTTTCACCTCCGTGCAGGATAGTGGATCGCTTTCGGGATACATCCGTACCTATGTCTTCGTGAGATTTTCATCTCCGTGCAGCCATAGGGAAATGTATTCCCCTGAACCGAACTTGGTCCGTATGAGCCTATAATGGGTGAGGATCGAGGATTCTGCTGGTTCGGGTACCCTTACTTTAGAACTAAACCTCATGTAGTGGACTTAGGAACTTAACCTAGATAGAGCCACTCCAAACCCCTAGTAGTCACCCGATTAGATACTTTCTGTTTTCCTTGTTTGTTTTTGTACTAACCCTTTTTATTGTGCTTTGATTATGATTGCATCGCATCTGCATCTTAGGAAAGAGATATTGATTTAAGTCCGATTACTAAATTAGAAAGCTTGTCATGGAATACAGATTCCTTGATAAAGTGGAAAACAATACGACTTCCCAAATATATTCCGAGAAACACAAGAAGGGTGATGAAAGAGTTCGTGATCTTTACTTCATGGCCTAAGGGTTCGAGACGATTGTCCAAAAGCCTTCGACAAGTTGATGATCCTTATAAAGATGGGCAGATGATGGATCGCGACCAAGATCAAGAAAATGAGCTAGCAATGGTATTTATTGGCGAGATTACCTCAAACATGCGGATGAAGAAAAAGACCGATGTTGTTTCTTAGAATATGAGGGTGAGGTCATACATGTATCCATTTTATGTAAGGGAATTTGCTTTCTAGAAAAGTTTCCTAAATGTAATTGAATCAGAATCAACGTCTCTTTAGGCATTCATTTCATGCATTTGCATTACATTGCATCATATGCATTAGATTTTCACGAAGTGACCCTAATTAGGTAAAATTATTTCAGAAAAGTCTGGAAAACCAACATTTTTGCGGTACCCGAATAGAAACTAAGGAATGGACCAAAGGTTGGAGAGATTAGAGCGAATGCAGATACAGATGCTAGAGCAATTGGCCAAATTTCAACAAGATGTGAAGGATCAGATGCTAGAAGTCCAGAGAAATCTGATGAGCCAGTTAACCCAGTTGTTGGATATGAGGTTGGATAAAGGAAAAAACCCAGGGGTCCACTTTGGGAATGATAATGAAGGTCCTGCATATCTTCCAGACTTTACTCCAACCGACATCCAAGCACAACCAAACACAAATCCATAAAGGGTAACTGTCAACATCCAGACCAATACCTCGACACCGGTGAATTTCGCGACAGGTTCAGGTTCCAATCTGAGGGGCAATCTAACTAATTCTGCTGTCCTTGATGATCTAGCGGGAACAAAACAGGCAAGGGTAGAGTTTTCAAAACAATTCGAAGATCATTACAAACGGAAAGGGCAAGAATGGAACTCCCAAAACAATACTTCAAAGGTCTCGAGGAAGAGGAAAAATGAGGTGAGCAATGTGGGTAGGCATACTGAGGGTTATTCAAAGCCGATTACCGCAGGTCAGCAAAGGTTGGTTGTTACTGGCCATCAGATATCCCCAAGACATGAATCTGGCACTAAGCAAAGTATTAAGAAGTCGCAATTTAAACCAATCCCAATGTCGTACCAGGAGCTGTATCAAAGTTTATTTGACGCACATGTTGTCTCCCCTTTCTACTTGAAGCCTTTACAACCCCCGTATCCCAAATGGTATGACATAAATGCGCAATGTGACTATCATGCGGGAATTACGGGGCATTCTATAGAAAACTGCACTGCCTTTAAAAAGCTGGTCGAAAGGTTTATCAATATGGGCATCGTCAAATTTGAGGATTCACTCAGTACAGAAAACCCGCTACTCAATCATACTGATAATGAAAGGAATGCGATGAATGAAGAGATGTTGGGAAACGTTCACATCAGTGCCGAATACGAAGAAGCAACCGGAGAAGAGATCTTGTTAGATGTTCGCCCTTATAAACTTGGGAGTGTTCTAAAGAAACCCCTGTAGTATTTAGAGCTTACTCAGAGTAATATTCAAAACACACTTGTTGCTTTCAGCCTAGAGCAATAAGAAGTCTTTTGTGAAATAGGCTTATGTCTGAACGTCATTATTTTAATGGAATGCATCTTTGCGATCTTTTGAACCAATATTCTTTCATTTCTTGAATGATTATTCTTTTATTCTTTCATCCAAATCATTTTTTCATTCATAATCATACTGTGCAGATAATTGTTCTTAAATTCATACATTCTTTGTATATTCTTTTGTACCTACAGTAGGGCCCTGGATATCAACGACATGAATGACACTGCTATAGACTTAGAATCTCCTTTTGAGCGAGACATGTGTTTAGAGGGATCTCACGACTTTGAAGATGACATAGATTGTAGCCTATCCCTGGACTTGTTGAGGATGGTAGAACAAGAGGATAAACAGATCCTACCTCTTAAGGAGTCATTAGAAATTGTGAGCTTGATGAAGACTAGAATTGACCTGACCACAGAAATGAAGCAAGACCTTGTTGAGTTACCTCTAGAGTTCAAAGATGTCTTTGTAGGATCATACCAGGGTATGCCTCGATTCTTAAAGCCTGCACAACAGCACGATGGCAGAAATTTACAGTGCGAACGATGCAATTCTTTGCCGGGGCAATGCCTCTCTCGTTGAGTCAGCATGGCTTTGCCTATTTGAAGTCTAGTTTACATCCCTTCAAGATGTTGTTGGATTTTGTCCAGATTAAAGAGGAAGATCCAAAGTTTTTTGTCGTAGTTGCATCCCAAAAGGGCTCTATGAAAGAAATTTGGTACCAAAGAAGGTTTCTCACATACATGATGAAAGTAGAAGATTTTATGTGGAAGACTTTAGAATAACATTGATTCTGGTCGAAAAGCATTACCAGGACTTGCCTAATCTCATGAGTTCAGACTAAAAAAAAATCAAAAAAATCAAAAAAATAAAAAAAATCAAAAAAAAATCAAAAAATCAAAAAATCAAAAATAAAAAAATAAAAGTCAAAATAGGAAAAAAAGAAAAAGAAAAAAGAAGAAAAAGAAAAAGAAAAAGGAAAGGTCAAGGCGAAAACCCATAAAGGGCGCTTTGACCAAAGGTGGATCTGAGTTGAAAACCTGAAAAAGGGCGACTCAAATTTTGAGCAAAATGGGGCATGGACATCACCATTATCGAAGACTTCTAATGGGCATTGCTTCATTTTTTTGAGAGGCTACTTCATGAGCCAAAGTCATCGTATACCGATACAAAATTTCAGGGAAGAGGGTATTAGAGAATGCATTGAGCTTAAACAATAGCACGACAGTTGAGGTCTCAAATTAACTCAGAAGTGGACACCACGATTCGTCACTGAAGTTCCTAGAGTTGAACATCGAAAATTGAAGGAAAATGACTGAGACTTACAAGGATTGTCGTGAGAAATTACCATTTGCCCTCATTGTTTGTCGAACATCAGTACTGGGGCAACACCTCTCTTTTTGGTTTACAGGATTGAGGTAGTTCTACCTATTAAAATCCCCTCATTGATTGTTGAAGGGATCCAATCGCGATGTGATCAGTTGGCCCTAGGAAAATGGTTAAAAGCTATTCATCAGGGTCAGATGAACCATAAATAAATAATATGAGCCCATAATAAACAGGCTCGTCTCAGAGAATTCCACAAGAGGGCTGGATGTTGAAAAAGATTCTTCCTTAACAAAAGGATTCTAAAGGGAAATGAATGCCAAACTAGGAAAGTCCCTGTGTTGTAAGGAAGATAATTTTTAGAGGAGCACTGATCTTAAGTGAGATTTCTAATCCTATAAACTCGGATCCAGTCAAGAAACACTTCGTTTAAATAAGAAGGAAGGACCAAGGTGAAAACCTGCAAAAGGGCACTTTGAGTAAAAAAAAAGATGAAAAAAATGAAAACAATGAAAAAGTAAAAATGGAGAGGCTAAGGGGAAAACCCACAAAGGGCACCTTAGGCCAAAGGGGATTTGAGTTGAAAACCCGAAAAGGGCGGGTCAATTATTGATCAGAATGGGGCATGAAGTGATCAGATTGGGGCATGTGGTGATCCTACTATACCTGAAAGGGTAGGGCGACATCTTGGGGCATCAACAAAGTCCTGTAGATCTCCTAAACACATGTCAAACTTAGAATGGTCTTTCAAAGATTTTGTACAGAGAAGTTCAAGCTGCGATATCTAGGGCACCTAACCTTCATACTATTCATATATTGAATTTGTTGTTGTTCTTGGAATAATTCATTCTTTTTCAACATACGTGTTCCAATCAATTCTTCTTTTATTCTTGCTACCCTTGATAATTCATTCATCTTGAGCTATGCTCTCAAATCAATTCTATTTTATCTATCGTTATGTTCTTTTTGCAAGCATGTTGCATTAGAATAATGATTAATGGACTAATAATACTTTCACAATGGAAGTTTTGCATATTACTCTAGAAGTTTCTAAATAATATAGGAACCTGAAACATGACTATTGTTTAGAAAACACCAAGTTTAAAGGGCAAAATATCTAAGAAGGATGAGTCTAAGTTAAAGACTATCTTTTCAGATTTTGTTGTCTAAACATTGATTGAACAAAATGACAAGATGTCGTGTTGGTGGCAAAGCTTTAATGAACCAACAATCGATGTTTACCAGGCAAAAAGAAAAGGTTTTCTGGGAGAAGAAAATTTTTGCAATTGTGCATGAGCATTTGGTATGACACCTTGGGGATGAGGTAAACGACCAAAGAGTTTGACATTCAATATTATTGAATTGCGATAGGAGAAGATTGAGAAAAGCCATACCTTTCTACCCTTGGGTTACAGTGGGAGATTGATGGTACAAATTTTATGTCCCAGTGGATTGAACTTTGACGTGCACAGTGGGGGGCAATCAGATTAAGTGTTTCTTTGGATATGCTAGCCGAGCAAGAAGGCGGTGTAGCACGTCAGTAATAAAGCCTTAATAAGCTTTTGTGTGATGATAACCTAAGCATTAAGGAATCATTTTCATGACATTTTGCATGTCATTCATACACATCTAGTTAGGAGCATTTGATTCGTTCTGATCATGTCATCCTAATCACTAGGCACAATTAGGTTCATAAAATAGAACATACAGGTCATATTCCCCAGAGAACAAATCAATGAAGACATCAGATCTTGCTTTCCTGTACTGACTGCGAAGCAGATCAAAGACAACAGATCTTGCCGTCCTACCTTGATAGTGAAGCAGATCGAAGATACAAGCTATGTCTCTATCGGTTGCAGTGAAGCTGATTGAAGAAAGGATCTTATCTCTCTGAAGTTACAGTAGAGTAGATCGTGTCAGATCTTATCTCCCTGAGATTACCGCGGAGCAGATTGAAGTTAGTAATCCTATCTCCCTGAGATTACAGTGGAATGGATTAAAATGAAGGATCTTATCTCTCTGAAGTTACAGCAGAGTAGATCGCGTCAGGTCTTATTTCCCTGATATTACAGTGGAACAAACCGAAGAATTTCAGATCTTATCTCCCTGAGATTACAGTGGAGCAGATTGAAGCTAGTAATCCTATCTCCCTGAGATTACAGTGGAGTGGATTAAAATAAAGGATCTTATCTCCCTGAGATTACAGTGGAGCGGATTAAAATAAAGGATCTTATCTCTCTGAAGTTACAGTAGAGAAGATCGTATCAGGTCTTATCTCCCTGAGATTACAGTGGAGCAGATTGAAGCTAGTAATCCTATTTCCCTGAGATTACAGTGGAGCGGATTAAAACAAAGGATCTTATCTCACTGAAGTTACAGTAGAGTAGATCGCATCAGGTTTTACCTCCCTATGGTTACAGTGGAGTACATTGAAGCCAGTAATTCTATCTCTCTGACGTTGTGGAGTGGGTCGAAGCGCCAATGCCTATACCTCTGAAGTTGCAGTTGAAGTTACAAGTCTTATCTCCCTGAAGTTACAAGTCGGATCTTGTTGAAGTGCAGTGGAGTGGATTGAAGCGACAAGACAGTGGATTGAAAGAAAATTACTTGAAGTGAATCGTCAAGAGAGGTCAAGACTCGGCGAGATCGGGCAAAATTGGGCTTTCTTAGTCTTTGCTCTGTTATCGTTACACGACAACGAGCAAAGAGGGGCAGCTGTACAAGCCTAATTTTTAGCCCAAAACCCAATTAACCCTAAACTAAACAAAAACAATTATAACCCAGCAAACCTTAGCCCAATAACCTACCCAAACCCGAATAGCCCAATAACAAGCCCAAAAATAAACCCAACAGCCTAACCCAATTACAAACCATAGCCCAAAGCAGCAACCCAATACCCATTTTCAGAAAAAAACAAAAGAAAACCCTAGCCCCCTAACACTAGCTGCCGCACCTAGCCCACTTGCCCTGCCACCGCCGCCTCTGACCAGCACCGCCACGGTCACGTCGCCTCACCCACTTGCACCTGCAACACCTGCAAAACAAAGACCAAACACGCAACAACCAGGGCAAAAAGAAGAAACAATAGATAAATGAAAAAAAGAGAAGAAAACGACTGTAATACTCGGCAATAAAGGCCATTTTTTCGATTTCTTTAGTCTTCTCTCCCTTTATATGAATACTAAGAAATAAAAAGAAAACCAATGTGATTTCCTGGTATTTAGATTTCAATCTTTCGTTTTTCCTTATTTTTTTATCGTTGTTTTTATTTAATTTTTAACGAAAATAGAAAAATAAAAACGAG
Source organism: Gossypium hirsutum (assembly GCF_007990345.1). Taxonomy (NCBI): domain Eukaryota; kingdom Viridiplantae; phylum Streptophyta; class Magnoliopsida; order Malvales; family Malvaceae; genus Gossypium; species Gossypium hirsutum. Next base: position 42,141,637 of record NC_053444.1, read on the forward strand.
AAGAAACCTTACTTGCGCCCTTGATTACGGTGACCGTACGGCGGCTTGCCGTTGAGATCGACACTGGAGTTCAGGGGGGGCTGAAACGAAAGAGTGAAGGCTCTCTATTCTCTGTCTTTTTTTTTTTTTATTTTTAGGGGCTGCTAAAGATGAAACTAGGTTTTTTTAGGGGATTTTAAGGCTTCATTAAACGGCGTCGTTTAAGCCCCATGACCCGTGCGTGATCCGACCCGACCCAGGGGGATCCGCGTGTTTTTGTGATACAGGCTATTTGCGCGTGTGGTCCTTCCCTTTTTGCGCCTGAGTGCAATTTGGTCCCATTTGTTTTTTTAATTTGGCCTCTTGGTTTTTCGCATGTTTCATTTTAGTCCACATTGAAACACTGCGTGCTGGGGAGGGGAATATTTCCTAATCAATCCCTCCCCCTTTTCAGCGTGTACCATTTTGGTCCCGAGCCACCCTTTTGTTTATTTACGGATTTTAACCCTGAGATTTGTTTTAGTTTTCGATTTAGTCCTGTTCATTATTTTGTTTACTTACTTGTTAAAATTATTAAGATTTATTAGCATTTTCAAGCTTTAAAATTTGCTATATCACATACGAATATACATACATGCACATATTTCCATAAAGCATTTGTATACGTGTATATGCTTGTATATGTTTTTCATATTTATATCTTATACATCTATATATCTATATCCATGTCCATTTCCATGAGTATATACATTTATATATATATATTTTTAAAATATATATTCTCTTGTGGATATTTTTTTTGTTTTATAACTCATATACTTATATATTTGCATGTTATATTTTATATACATATATATATCTACGCGCATATTTATATAGTTTGTAACTTATGTATGTATATTCATATATATATGTCTATACGTATACTTATTTTCTTTTAAAAATACACGTGTCTAAAAGTATACTTTTATGCCTTTTATAATTTATATGTATATACATACATGTGTACATCCATACATTTCTTGCATTTTTTATAATTTCATTTGTGTGATTCATTTATTTATTTACTTATTTATTTATCTATTATATTCATTTTACTTAAATTCCTAAAACGGAAAATTTCAAAATAAAAATAACACTCGATATTTGAGATCTTCGAGAGAATCGAGCCCTAACGTATTGGGTTCTGATTGTCTTTGTTGAATCAAAATAATCGAAATTACTCTTTTATAAAAAACATAAATAAAAAGCTCATCATCGAGAATTCAATACGTCGTGTCCTAATGCATTGGATGTGACACGTTAATTTCTTAAGATGAAGATTTTTTTAAAAAAATAAATGCAATATTCAATGTTTAATATTTTGAGAAATTGTGCCCTAACGTGTTGGGTTGCGATTTCTTCATTTGATTTAAACAATTGAATATTCTTTTAAACTTTATTACGTGAATATTTTCAAACTAAAGTTTTAAATGATATCGGGAATTAAAAAAGGATCGTGTCCTAACTTACTGGCCGTGATCCCTTTTTTAATCCAAGATAGTTAAATATCTTTTGAACAAGCATTTTTATTCACGTATCGGAAATTCGAGACATTGTGTCCTAACTTACTGGATATGATTCTCTTTCTCGAATAACGTGAAACATGCCCTTTTCCTGAAAATTTTTAACGTTTTAATACAAGGATCGTATTTTTAAAATTCTTCAAGGTTCTCAATTTTCGACATTAAGACATTAAGTAATCAACTAGGTACCAATTTTGGGCGTATCGAGGGTGCTAATCCTTCCTCGTGCGTAACCAACTCCCAAACCCGTTTTTCTAAATTTCGTGGACCAAACTTGTTGTTTTAATAAAATCAAACCGTTTTAATCTAAATTTCGTGGACCAAACTCCTTTTCGAGGTGATCCAATCACACCTCATAAAAAAAAGGATTGGTGGCGACTCCCGTTTCATTTTTCAAAACCCAAGTCGACCCCGTTTTTCATCCAAAAAAATGGTGTCAACAGGTATAAATGAAAAATTTTCCGTTTTAGGGGGGGACTAGGGCTAATTGGTTTTATGGTGTTGAATGTGCAACGGTTAATTTATATGTTACCTTGTCATATTAAATTGATACTATGATTTTGATGCTTGATCCTTTTCGATTGTGGCATGAAAACTTGGGTTCAATCTTTAGTGTCCTTACCTCTACTTCTAATTACCAAAAAAATCCTAAAAACTTGTTAGACTAGATTCTATCTTATGAAGATTTACTCATGTTGAAATTCATAAAAAAATGTGTAAGAAAGAATATGGAGGCATAAAATGTGCATATTTTGGATAAGTCATTTCATTTAATACATATACTTCATTTTTCCAATTGATATATTATCCTTTTGTTTTCCTTTGACAAACTCCTAAAACTAAAATCCAACAAAGACCTTAGAAAAAGGTATGCATATTATAAACCTAAGAAACAACCATACCTTAGACCATAACAACAAAAAAACATTAAGGCTCTACAACAGCCAACTATAGCTCAAAAGGGACATGGGAATGGTGGACCCAAAGATCTGATCAGTGGAACAATGGTGTAGCCTTCCTCGTGGAGAGGAAGAAGCATTGCAAATCCACCTTGGTCCCAAAGCCTTTGTTCTTAAACACAATTCAAATTGGTAACTTAACCAATAAGAAACAAATAATCAACTTAGCCTAGATCAACAAAGCTGTCACTTCCCGAAAATCGGGTTAGTAGAAATGAGGATTAGATTGTGGGCTCGAGATAAAAATCAGATTTTGTGTCATAGTAATTAAAATAGGATAAAATAAATAATTAGTTAATAATATTAAAAATAATAATTAAATTAAATAATAATGGTATTAATAATTGGGGCATTAGCAAAAATTAATAGAGACTAATTTGGAATAGTGGTTAAAGTAGAGGTTAAATATGTAAATTAAGACTAGTAGTTAAAAAGGGAGTTATTAGAACAAGGGAGAAATAAGAGATGACTTAGAGCGTAAATAGCCCAATTTTAAAAAATTACTTGGCTATAAAAGCCAGTTGCGCCCAATTTCTCTCCATATTTTTTTTTCATTTTAAAAATTTGTTAGATCTACAATGGAAAATTTTCACTCAAAAATTTATGCATCTCTTATATTTTCTTGGCATCCAAACACCCCTTATTCCTTCAATTTTGCAAGAAAATCACTCTTTCTTCACCAATTTCTCACCTAAACTTAGCTCGTTTTTGCTTAATTTGTAAAAATTCATTGAGGCTTAGAACTAAAGGTAAATATATTGTTTTCTTATGTATTAAACTTTTATTAGATGTTTTTAATTTGAAATTTCATAGATCTAAGCAAGAAAATTAAAGATCCTTCGTTTTAAAGCTATCTTTTGCATCAAAATGGCGAATCTCATAATAAAGAGCTAAGAGATGTGTTTCTAAAATGATTTTTAGTATATTTTGACAAGATTAAGAGGTTCAGAAATTCAATTTATCAACATCTTTAAGTAATTGCCTGAATTAAATGGCTTCTTTTGAGAATGAAGATGAACAATGTTTTTTCGAAAAAATAATTAAAGAAATTGAGCAAAGTTAAAGATCTAGATCTATAATTAAACCTTAGTTAGAGGATTTGTAACACCCCAAACCCAGCTTAGACGTTTTTGCCGAATCTGGAAAAATTACATTAGTTTGTTTAAAGAAAACCCAGAAGTTTAATCCCAACTTTAGAAATTGTGAATTCTGAAAATATTATTTTTAGCAAAACACTTGCATGTTATTTTGGAAATTACACACAAAACTTATTTATTTTATAGAAAAACTCTTAATTTGATATTGTTTGAGAACTTTTGATTTCAGTGTGTGTTTCAAAAATATTACTATGGGAAAACTCTTACGTATTCTAGAAAATATTATGCTTGAATACTCTTATTTTATAGTAGAACCACCAAGTCATATAGTAGCAGATTTTTCTTTTTACCGATTTTAATTTTGAAAACCGATTTCTAATATGATAAATCATATGTTATCGTCATTATACACTAAAAATACCAAAATTCAACGGAAAATGAGTAGAAACCATAAAGCAAGAGCAAAAAAAAATTACAAACCAAAAGATCAAAAATAAACTAACCATAAACCGATTAATTTACTTATCCAGAAAATCTATCCGCTAGCATGCATTTTAGATTTTAGTTTAACATTGCATCATTCATTGTTATATGTTATCCTTATAGACATACTTAATTGCCATATCATTTCATGTTTTCTGGTAAGTAATAAAGAATTCTTTATTATAGCATTGTTGAGTTGATTGCATGATAGCTAATTTAGTGAAGTCTAATGATGAAAATAGTCCTTAAAATTTTTTGTGAGATATAGAAAGGAAATAAATAGAATGACTCTAAGGTTAGGATTCTCTATCATATCTATGGCACTTAGATTGTATTAATTCAATCTTTAATGACCTTAGTAATTTTTGGACTAAAACTCATAGTTTCTTATATAAATCATTGAGCTGAAATGCACAAACGTAGCAAATGAAAGGCTAAATTAAAACTCCCAGAAGCATAAATTGCTATGCTAAGTTTTGTAGTAAAGACTCCAATTTTTGTCTTATTGAGTAGCCCAAGAGTTTGGTGTTTGCTCCATATTTAGTTTTGGGCAGAAAAAGTTTCAGATAAGAGTACCTTAAAGTAATTTTGGGACATTCCGTTGTGGAAGACTGCTAAGTAGCTTGGGAGTTTCGTGTTTGCTCCATCTTCAAATCTAAGTAGAAAGGTGGTTGGAAACATGAGTGAAGAAAATAACTCCAAATCATTACTGTGCTAAGTAGCTTGGGAGTTTAGTGTTTGCTCAATCTTCACTTCCAAGTAGAAAGGCATGTGTGATGAGATGAATTCCCAAAAACAAAGAGTGAAGCAATAAATGGGAGAAGTATAAGCTAAAGTGAAGTTGAAAGTGATAATAAGTGAGTTAGACCAGGAATTCCTAAGTTCTTTAAGAATTGACTAAATATAATTGAATGCGCACAACTGCACTTAAGGAAATTATGATTTTAGGGAAAGGTTCTTGCGTTTATGGATTTGATGGGTTTTTTATTGGACAAATTGCACATATTCTTGCCTGCAGGGTATTTTGAAGACTGAAAATTGCCAGTGTTTAATCAATTCGATAGTGTAAGTACAGGCAATGAAGTGAATTTAAAGCATGCATTAGTTGTTAGGTTGCATTGCATTGCTCGAGGACAAGCATTAATTCAGGTTTAGGAGAGTGGTAACATTTGAAAAGAGTTATAATTCATACTTTTAGACTTAATTAATTTCTTGTACTTAAGTAAAATTAGCTTCATTTTAGGTAATTGCATGATTATTTCTAGTAAATCGAGCAGTGCATTATTCCATCTTTACTTTTAATTGCTTGTGGAAAGGTTTTGTTATGGCTGAATGGTAGGTTTAAGGGAGAAGGATAGCAGAGGATTGAAGTTTATCGAGGCATTCTGAGAGGTTTCCATGGCAATGATGGTGAAGAAAATTACAAACACCCAGTCAGCAATGAGAACACTCAGCATTTGGTCCCCCACATGCATGTGTAATGGAGAATCTTCACCTTAAAATTAAGGAAAAAGTAATCATTGGCAGATGACTTTTACCGTAGAGGAAACCCAAGTATAAAAGGCAATAATAAAGGGAGAGACAAAGGCAACAATTTTTCTAAGCTGGGACAAAGGTCTCATGGTGACAAGAAGGGCAAGTTGAGCTGACTGTGAACTTTGGTGAAGACGAGCTACAAGACGCTGAGTTAGGGGGATTAGAGATTTGAAACCCACATTTCTTCCTCTACATTTTGTTTTAATTCTTCTGTTCTATATTAATATTTTAGTATATTAATGATATGAAAAAACTTGAATTTGTGTACCCTAACCATGACCTAACTTAATATGACCAGGGTTTGTTTGGATGATGTTTTAACTTCGATTAATGTTGATGGATTAATATGGTTCACATTACTGCTTTACCTAATGGTTGTTTTTTGTTTAAATGTTGAAGAGAGTGTTGATGAATGCTCAATAAGTCTTAAGGTAGCTTCACACCGACATGATTAGGTTACCTGGACCAAAGTTGGGTAATATAAGAGAGTGGAGCCTTACCTTATACGATTTAAAGGGTTGAGCTTTTGTAGTAGTTGCTAATCCAGAGGCTATAGACATATATTTTTGCCACAACATTGTTCACAGGTTATAGCAGATCCATTAGTAATCCCAACCTTCACGACCAATATTCCAACCTTGCTAAAGTCCTTAGTACTTTTGTTTGATTTGTTGTTGTGGTAATTTTTGCTAGTATATTTCATTACTCTCACTTTTAATGTGTTAATCCCATTTTAATTTCAATAAACATCATTCGATACATTTATCTTTTCTGTTAAATTGTGATAACTTAGACAAAGAGCACTCATCCAATCCTCATGGGAACGATACTCACTCATCACTTTATTACTTGATTTCGACGTGTACACCTACACAATTCACACATCATATTCACACGCCATAATAACTACTAGGCCGGGTTTAGGGGGTTACATTTTGTGGTATCAAAGTCCGGTTTAAAACTCGAACTATGGGTAAAGTATTTTCTAAAAACTACATGCATTATAAAGGGGTATTTTAGGAAGAATATGCCACATGTTAAAATTATTGTAAAAAAAAATCTGAGTCTCCCAAAGCTGATCCGAGGCAACTGTTCTTTTGATTTGAAACTATAAACTGTGAAAAAAACTATAGACTGAGAAAACTGTAGAATGTGAAAACTCTAGATAATGAAAACGATAGATAGTGAGACAAGTGTAAATTGAAATGAAACTTCGATTAAAAATATTCAAGTGATAACATAAAAAATTACCTTGATGTGAGACTATGAGCATAATTACATGAAAAATGTGAAAGGTTATTATATGTAACACCCCAAAATTTAAGTCTTTAATTATTTTGCATGTTTTAACAAATTGCTTGTTTGCTTTAATGGCTAAGTGATTTGGGTGTGTATGGGAGTGTTTGAGAAGCCTAGGTTCAAGTCTTGGCTTTTGCAGAATTTTTAATTTTTGCTCTTAAACGAACCTGGACTTAGGCATGTTGGTCTTATAAATATTAGTGTTGGTTTTACGACATAAAAAGAGCCTGTGGTCTGGTGGCAAGGTGGCGTGTTGTGTAACTATGAGGTCTGAGGTTCAAGTCTTGGGTTGTGCAATGGAGTATTTATTTTGCTGCTTGAGCTAGGTAGGTAGTGGAGTTGGATTAGAATACTACTTATAGGAGTATAAACTGGTCATGGAGGGAGTTGGGAAGGATTAGATGGAGAAACTCAAGGAGGGATAATGGGAGAGATTTTAGGAATAAATCAAGGAGTTTGTGGGAGAGGAGGAGTTATGTGTCGTATGGTGTATGCTTATGCCAAATTTGGTGTATGGCACTGAGGTAATCGGCTTTGTTGAAGTTGTTTTTCTCTGCTAGCGTGGTATTGATCAGTTTCACATCTTTGTTTCTCTACTTCTAAGTGCCGCTTTTTGTTAGTTTTGGGGTATCTCTCAGGTTGTTTTTACCTAATTTCTTTTTGGCTGAACACACACTCCTCCCTCATCTTTTCTTTTCTTCTTTCTTTTTGGATTCTTCTTCTCTTGTTGCCAATTTTCCCCTTCTCTTTTCCCTTTTCTTTACTTTGTGTGCCGAATCTTTTTCCTCTTCTCTTTTTTTCTCCATTGACCGAATAACCTTCTTTTACTGTTTGTGATTTCAACCTTCTTTTATTCTTTTTGACTGAGACATATCTCCTTTTTGTTTAAGTGTGGTGTAGCCTAGCATTATCATTCGTAGTATCGTTCTCTACGTTGATCCTTCTCCGCTGCTTCTTGTGGTTCTTGTGTTGCAGGGTTCTGATTATCGGTAAGTGGTTACACTCCTCTCTTATGTAAGTTTGTTTTCTTCTTTTCCTTATCTTAAAACCAAATACCCTCCTTTGTAATCTTTGATTACCGACTACTGATGTTTTCTCTCGATGTGCTGCTTGTTGCGGTATTAAGGTTTTCCTCGAGGAGTGGTGCAGTGTAAGCATTGTAAAGTTGTCATAATCACTCTCTCATTCCTCGATCAAGGTAGGTAGGCTAGTCTTCCTTTATGTGAAGGTCGAATGTTCTATGGTTCTGCATATGATCATGTGTGGATTTCAACCACATGATTAAACAATACTGTTTAATGAGATTGTTGTATTACAATATCTGTCAACAAGTTTGAAGTCAATCTTCATCGGTTGTAAAAGTGGGCTAAGCCATTTTTGTTAGTCGAGCCAACTATTAGTTTAGTCTTGGTGATGGATGTAAAAGAAGGAGATTAGTCCAATTGTTTAGCGATTAATGGAAAACGTGTTTGACTGTAGATTTTGGGTGTTCGTGGATCTAGGTGCGCCTTCGCATTTAGGTGTGTAATCACCCCACTACAACCGTAGATCGGCGAAAAGTTGAAAAGCCGTAAAATGCGGCGTTTGAGACCACAAGGGCGTGCGAACGCTCGAGTGGTGAGCCCAACTTGCGATTTATGCTAAAATGACCGAAATACCCTCAAAAGGTAAAATGACCGAAATACCCCCGAAGGTTAAATTGATCGAAATATCCTCGAAGGGTAAAATGACCGAAATACCCTCGAAGGGTAAAATGACTGAAATACCCTCGAAGGATAAAATGATCGAAATACCCCCGTAGGGTAAAATGACTAAAATACCCCGAAAAGTGTAAAATGACTGAAATACTCGCGAATGGTAAAATGACCAAAATACCCTCAAAGGGTAAAATGACCGAAATATCCTCGAAGGGTAAAATGACTGAAATAACCCTGAAGGTAAAATGATTGAAGTACCCTCGAAGGGTAAAATGATCGAAATACCCTCGAAGGGTAAAATGCCTAAAATACCCTTGAAGGGTAAAATGATTAAAATACCTTCGAAGGGTAAAATGATTGAAATACCCCGAAGGGTAAAATGATCGAAATACCCTCAAAGGGTAAAATGACCGAAATATCCTTAAAGGGTAAAATAACTGAAATATCCTCGAAGGGTAAAATGATCAAAATACCCCAAAAGGTAAAATGACCGAAATACCCTCGAAGGGTAAAATGACTAAAATACCCTCATAGGGTAAAATGACTGATATACCCCTAGGAAATAAAATGTGTGTATGACCAACTTGTCATACTGAGTCTGACTGAAATATGACTATTACTGAGTATGACATACTACATACACGTATGATTTATGACATGACATACTGCATAGGGTTCGAATTTTGATATAGGGGAAGTATACTGTACTGATGGCTTTGCCATAAATACTGTTACTGGCAGCTCTGCTGCGTCACTATTACTGGCAGCTTTGTTGCAATACTGGTGTCTTGGCTAGGTGGGTTGATTTTATCCCCACATGGTGTGTTGGTGGTACGGAGTGGTGTGTTGGCTAGATTGGGATTGGCTGCATTACTGCATTGTACTGATTACTATATTGGGCTAAGGCCCACAGTGTTATTGTATTGGGCTAAGACCCACACACTATTACTGTAATGGGCTAAGGCCCACACTGCACTGATACTGTGTAGGGCTTGGTCTTAGACTGATTTTGAATGTTGCATAGTGATTGTCTAGAAGGGGATTACACACTGAGTTTCGTAAACTCATTCTCTCTCTTTCAACTGTGCAGGTAATCCTCAGCTATAAGCGATTCAGAGCTGCGAGAGACTCGGAGTTGGCCACTCAATCACCACTTTTCATATCTATTTTTATTATGTTTTTAATAATAAGTTGGGTTTTTTTTGTAATACGGCCTTTAATTTGTTTTTAAATTTTAATTGGGATTTTACTTTCATATTTTATACGGTTAGTTAGGTGGAAACAAATTTTTGAAATAATTACTATTTTCAAATACACGGGCTTTAAACGTTAGAGATTTTGAAAATGTTTCCGCGTTATAAATTAACTTAATATAACAAAAAAATAGTTAACAAGGAAAACATTTGGTTAAGTGCTCCGTTAAATATTAATAAGAGGTTTCCAAAAATTAAGAAAGAAGTTTTGTCAACATGCCTAAGTTTTGAGAGTCACTGCAATGTGACACACCAGATACGACCATAATGTCCAGGTCGGGTTTTGGGTGTTACATTTAGTGGTATCAGAGCTAGGTTGCAAAACTCGACTGTGGAATGGGTTTGAAAATATCTAGAATTTTTGGAAAATTATTTTGAATTGTTCTTGAAGTTACATGTGTGGCACACCGAGTCTTCAGCGCTAAATCTGTAAGTTTCTATATACTGTAGACTGTTGAAACTAAAATATTTTGAGAGATTACTATAGATAGTAGGACTGTACTAAAACTCTTAAATTAGGGAAACCTAAGACTGTAGGAAAACGAAAACTGTAGGTAGACTCCTCAATTTAGAAAAAAAATTTTGATTATTGCTTCTCACAAGATATTTGTTAATATTTACTGGGACTGCTAACTAATGCATCAAACTTGGTAAACATATTATACGTTATTTGATATGAACGCTAGGGGTACTCATGGAAGGGGTACACGTAGTAGCGATAGAGGCCGAGGAAGTGCTAGGGCTGGGTCTTCGGCATCGAGCCACATGCCTAATGTTGGGGCTAGGAAAGTACCAGCTTTATCGGTGACTGAAACGGGATCATTCGATCATGCGGCTGGGGATGATGCACGATCCCAAGCTATGCTCCATATTCTGGAAAGGGTTGCAGGGACCAGTAACGGTGCTGTAGGCTGTGGGTTAATTTCAGAATGACTTCGATCGAATGGAGCAGAAATTTTCAGGGGTATTTCTAGAGTAGCCCCTAATGTGGCTGAATACTGGTTCGAAGCCACAGAAAGAATAATGGATGATCTCGACTGCACTTCTGAGCAGAAGCTAAAAGGTGTAGTGCATTTACTGCGAGATAAAGCCTGTCAGTGGTGGCTTAGTGTGAGAGAAGGTACTTAGGCCGATTGATTAACGTGGGATATCTTTAAGTCGACATTTCAAGGAAAGTATATGGGGACAAGTTATGTGGACGCCCGAAGAAAGAAATTTTTGAGTTTGGTCTAGGGGAATAAAATTGAGGCAGAGTTTGTCCGATTGAGCCGTTATGCTCGTGGAATAGTGGCAACTGATTATGAACGCTGTGTACGATTTGAGGACGGCCTCCAGGATGAGTTACGAGTATTGATAGCTCCACAGAGGGAGTGATATTTTGCTACCCTAGTTGAAAAGGCAAAAATCACCGAGGATGTGAAGCGCTTTAAGTGCCAGAACCATGAGAAAGATAAAGGCAGGTTTAGAAGGGATTCAGAGTCCTGAAGTTCTTCTGGGAGGCTAAAAAGAAGGCTAGGTTTGATGGGATAGTTCGACCTAGGGTTACTGTTGCTAGACTACAGCCGTCTGCTGACTGTAGGAGACATTATCTGGGTGAGTGTTGGAAGAAGATTGGGGCATGTTTCAAATGTAGGTCTAAAGAGTATCAAGTTAAAGATTGTCCTAAGAGGCCTACTTAGATGCAAGCTGTAGGTCAGGGTTTTGTTCAGCTAGTGAGAGGTGGTCAGCAGCCACCGAGAGGCCGTGGGCAGGTCAGAGGTGGAAATGGTGTAAGACGAAGTTGTGGAACGGATGGAAGAGGGGTTGGTAACATTGAGGCGAGGCATCCAGCACTGGTTTATGCCGGTCGTCACTGAGAGGATGGTGATGCTCGAGATGTTATAACTTGTACATTCTTAATTCATAATGAACCTTACACTACTTTAATTGATATAGGGTCTACGGATTCATACATTGCATGCACTGTGTTTGGCACCTTGGGTATCATGTATGAGAGTACTGTTAACGAGATGATTGTGTTAAGTCTAGTGGGACAATCGGTAAAGATTGACAAGTAGTTCAGAGATGTGCCCCTAGAGGTTCAAGGAGTTATATTTCTAGCGAATTTGATGGAGCTACAGTTTGGTGAATTCGACCTAATCTTAGGGATGGATTGGTTGGTAAAACACCGTGCTAAATTAGATTGTGCTGCTAAGCGTATGGTATTAAAGACTATGGAGGATGAGGAGGTGGCTGTGATTGGGGAGCGAAGAGACTTCTTGTCTAATGTGATCTCGACATTAAGGGCCGAAAGACTGGTTCGTAAGGGTTACGAGACGTTTGTAGCTTATGTTAATGCTCCCTAGGTTACCTCTGAGTTGCGAAGTTGAATTTGGTATCAGCTCCTGCCAGGAATAGCTCTAGTGTTCATCGCCCCTTATAGGATGGCACCGAAGGAGTTGCTGGAATTAAAAGCTCAAATCCAAGAACTATTGGATCGAAGATTTATTCGACCTAGTGTGTCTCCGTGGAGAGCACCAGTGTTATTCGCAAAGAAAAAGGATGGGATCATGCGCATGTGTATCGACTATCGGTAATTGAATAAACTAACTATCAAGAATAAGTATCTTTTACCAAGGATAGATGACTTATTCGATCAGTTTCAAGGAGCTTTGGTTTTCTTCAAAATAGATCTTCGTTCTAGGTACCATCAGTTGAGAGTTAAGGAGGTTGATGTGTATAAGACTGGGTTTAGGACTTGTTATGGTCATTACGAGTTCCTAGTGATGTCGTTTGGGCTGATGAATGCACCAGCTGCCTTCACGGGCCTAATGAACTGAGTATTTCAGCCTTATTTGGATCAGTTCGTGGTGGTATTTATAGAAAATATCTTGGTGTATTCGAGAATAGAGGATGAGCATGATGTACATATCTGAATTGTTCTACAAATTTTAAGAGAGAAACAATTATACGCTAAGTTTAGCAAGTATGAGTTCTAGCTGTGAGAAGTGACATTTCTGGGCCACGTGGTGTCTGCCGAGGGGATTAAGGTTAATTCTCAAAAAATTGAAACTGTATTGGATTGGAAACCACCTAAGATTGTATCTGAGATTCGAAGCTTTCTGGGTCTAGCAGGGTATTATAGACGTTTTGTTGAAGGGTTTTCATTAATTGTTGCACCTCTGACTAAGTTGTTGCGTAAAGGGGTACCGTTTAATTGCACTAATAAGCAGCAAGAAAGTTTTGAGAAATTGAAGAAAGTTTTGACTGCGGCCCCTATCTTAATACAACTAGAGTCTGGGAAGGAATTCATTGTCTACAGTGATGCATCATACGTTGGTTTGGGTTGTGTGCTGATGCGTCTCGTCAGCTTAAGCCTCATGAGGCGAATTACCCTACTCATGACTTGGATTAGCTGCGATGGTATTCACACTAAAAATTTGGAGGTACTATCTTTCGATGAGAAGTGTACTATCTACACAGATCATAAGATTCTTAAGAACCACCTCATTCAGAAGGAGTTGAATCTTAGGCAGCGAAGATGGATAGAGCTGCTTAAAGACTATGATTGCTCGATTGAATACCATCTTGGTAAGGCTAACGTGGTAGTGTACGCACTGAGCCGTAGGGCTGTATCTCATTTAAGAGTGTTGTTTGCTTGTCTCAGCCTATTTGATGATGGTAGCTTGTTCGCTGAGTTACAAGTTAGACCGACGTGGACTGAACAGATTAAGGCTAAATTGTTGTTGGATGAGTCACTGGTTCCTCGTTTCCGTCAGGTTGAGAATGAGGAAACTTTGGATTTTGGGATAAATAGTGAAGGAATACTATGCTTCCGTGGGAGAGTGGGGGATAATGATTTGAGGCAGTCTATACTGCAAGAGGCGCATAGTAGTCCTTATGCTATGTATCCAGGCGAGAATAAAATGTATCGAGATCTTCGTGAGTTGTACTGATTGCCAGGACTGAAACGTGAAGTAACTGATTCCATGGGTAAGTGTTTAACTTGTCAGCAAGTGAAGGCTGAACATCAGTTACCTTAACAGTTGCTTCAGTCGGTTAAAATTCCACTTTGGAAGCGGGAGAGAGTAACCATGGATTTTTTGAATGCGCTGCCCTTAATGCCTACCAAGAAAGATTCGATATGGGTCATCATTGATCGATTGACTAAATTTGCCCAATTCATACCAGTCCGCACTGATTATTCCTTGCAGAAGTTGGCTAAGCTGTATGTGGCTGAGATTGTAAGACTGCATGGGTACCGGTTTCTATTATATTAGATAGAGATCCTTGCTTCACGTCTTGGTTTTGGAAGAAGTTACACGAGGCTTTGGGTACAAGATTGGACTTTAGTGCTACGTTTCATCCCTAGACAGATGGTCAATTTGAGAGGGTGATTCAAATACTGAAGTGGATTTGTAGTGGATTTTCGAGGCAACTCGGAAGGTTATTTGCTGCTAGCAGAGTTTGGGTATAATAATAGCTACCAGCCCAGTATCCAAATGGCATCGTATGAGGCGTTATATAGTTGTAGGTGTCGTACACCTACCTGTTGGACTGAGCTAGGCGAGCGACGAGTTCTGGGGCCAGAGTTAGTTTCTGATACTGAAGCAAAGGTAAAATTGATTCGAGACCGATTGAAGGAAGCATTTGATAGGCAGAAGTCCTACGCGGATCTTAAACATCAGGAGATTGAGCATTCTGTGGGGGACTTCGTATTTCTCAAGGTTTCCCCATGGAGAAAGATACTGAGGTTTGGAAGGAAGGGTAAGCTTAGCCCTAGGTTCATTGGGCCTTACCATATACTGAAGTGTGTGGGGCCGGTTGCATATCAGGTTGAGTTTCCTTTAGAATTGGACCGAATTCATAATGTGTTCTATGTCTCCATGCTGAGACGTAGCAGCAAAATAAATCCTACACACATAGTGCCAGTCGAGGAGATCGAGGTTAGGCTAGATCTGACTTTCGAGGAGGAGCTGTGCAGATTTTGGACCGTGAGGTTAAAGTACTAAGGACGAAGTCCATTCCTCTAGTTAAAGTGCTTTGGCGTAATCACAGTTCAGAAGAAGCCACGTGGGAACCCGAAGAGGCGATGTGATAGTAATACCCTCATCTTTTCTGACTAGGTAAATTTTGAGGGTGAAATTTTGTTAAGGGGGTAGAGTTGTAACACCTCAAAATTTAAGTATTTAATTCTTTTGCATGTTTTGACAAATTGCTTGTTTGCTTTAATGGCTAAGTGATTTGGGTGTGTATGGGAGTGTTTGAGAAGCCTGGGTTCAAGTCTTGGCTTTTGCAGAATTTTTAATTTTTGCTCTTACATGAACCTGGACATAGGCAGGTTGCTCTTATAAATATTAGTGTTGGTTTTATGACATAAAAAGAGCTTGTGGTATGGTGGCAAGGTGGCGTGTTGTGTAACTGTGAGGTTTGAGGTTCAAGTCTTAGGTTGTGCAATGGAGTATCTATTTTGCTGCTTGAGTTGGGTAGGTGGTGGAGTTGGATTAGAATACTGCTTATGAGAGTTTGAACAGGTCATGGAAGGAGTTAGGGAGGATTAGATGGAGAAAATCAAGGAGGGATAAAAGGAGGGATTTTAGGAGAACATCAAGGAGTTTGTGGGAGAGGAGGAGTTGTGTGCCGTATGGAGTATACTTGTGCTGAATTTGGCTTTGTTGAAGTTGTTTTTCCTCTGCTAGTGTAGTTTCGGTCGGTTTCGCGTCTTTGTTTCTCTAGTTCTAGGTGCCGCTTTTTGTTAGTTTTGGGGTACCTCTCAGATTTTTTTATGTAATTTCTTTTGGTCGAACACACTCTCCTCCCTCATCTTTTCTATTCTTATTTCTTTTCAGTTTCTTCTTCTCTTGTTGCCGATTTTCCCCTTCTCTTTTACCTCTTCTTTACTTTGTGTGCCGAATCTTTTTCCTCTTCTCTTTTTTTCTCCATTGATCGAATAACCTTCTTTTACTGTTTGTGATTTCAACCTTCTTTTATTCTTTTTGACCGAGACATATTTCCTTTTGTTTGAGTGTGGTGTAGCCAAACATTATCATTCGTAGTATCATTCTCTACGTTGATCTTTCTGCGCTACTTCTTGCAGTTCTTGTGCTGCAGGATTTTGATTATCGGTAAGTGGTTACACTCCTCTCTTGTGTAAGTATGTTATCTTATTTTCCTTCTCTTAAAACCAAATACCCTCATTTGTAATCTTTGATTTCCGACTGCTGATGCTTTCTCTCGATGTGCTGTTTGTTGCGGTATTAAGGTTTTCCTCGAGGAGTGGTGCAGTGTAAGCGTTGTAAAGTCATCAAAATCACTCTCTCATTCCTCGATCAATGTAGGTAGGCTAGTCTTCTTTTATGTGAAGGCTGAATGTTCTATGGTTTTGCATATGATCATGTGTAGATTTCAACAACATGATTAAACAATACTGTTTAATGAGATTGTTGTATTGCAAATATCTGTCAACAAGTTTGAAGTCAATTTTCATCGGTTGTAAAAGTGGGCTAAGCCATTTTTCTTAGTCGAGGTAAATATTAGTTTAGTTTTGATCATAGATGTAAAAGAAGGAGATTAGTCCTATTGCTTAGCGATTAATGGAAAACGTGTTTGAATGCAGATTTTGGGTATTCGTGGGTCTAGGTGCGCCTTCACAAACAGGTGTGTAATCACCCCACTACAACTGTAGATCGATGAAAAGTCGAAAAGCGCAGAGTTTGAGACCAAATGGGCGTGCGAACGCTCGAGTGGTAAGCCTAACTTACAATTCGTGGTAAAATGACCGAAATACCCTCGAAGGGTAAAATAACCGAAATACCCTCGAAGGTTAAAATTATCAAAATACCCTCGAAGGGTAAAATGATCGAAATACCCTTGAAGGGTAAAATGACCGATATACCCTTGAAGGGTAAAATGACTAAAATACCCCTGAAAGGTAAAATGATCGAAATACCCTCAAAGGGAAAATGACTAAAATACCCTCAAAGGGTAAAATGATTGAAATACCCTCGAAGGATAAAATGATCGAAATACCTTCGAAAGGTAAAATGACTGAAATACTCCCGAATGGTAAAATGACCGAAATACCCTCAAAAGGTACAATGACTGAAATACCCTCGAAGGGTAAGATGATCGAAATACCCTCGAATGGTAAAATGGCCGAAATATCCTTGAAAGGTAAAATGACCGAAATACCCAAAGGGTAAAATGACCTAAATACCCTCGAAGGGTAAAATGACCGAAATATCCTCATAGGGTAAAATTACTAATATACCCCTAGAAATTGAAATATTTGTATGACCGACTTGTTCTATGATATATATGACTATTACCGAGTATGACATACTGCATACACGTTTGATTTATGACATAACATACTACATGGGGTTGAGATTATGATATAAGGGAAGTATACTGTACTGGTGGCTTTGTCATAAATACTGTTAGTGGCAGCTCTGTTGCGTTACTGTTACTAGAAGCTTTGCTGCGTCATTAGTACTGGTAGCTTTGCTGCGATATTGGTGTGTTGGCCGGGTGGGTTGATTTTATCCTCATATGGTGTGTTGGTGGTACAGAGTGGTGTTGGCTAGATTGGGATGGGCTGCATTATTGCATTATACTAATTACTATATTGGGCTAAGGCCCTCATTATTACTGTATTGGGCTAAGACCCACACACTGTTGCTGTAATGGGCTAAGGCCCACACTGCACTGATACTGCATAGGGCTCGGGCCCAGACTTATTTTGCATGTTGCATAGTGATTGTCTAGAAGGGGCTTACGCACTGAGTTTCGTAAACTCACACTCTCTCTCCTTTAACTGTGCAGGTAATCCTCAGCCATAGGCGATTCAGAGCTGCAAGAGACTCGGAGTTGGCCACTTAATCATCGCTTTTCATATCTGCTTTTATTCTTTTTTCAATAATAAGTTGGGTTTTGTTTTTGTAATAAGGCCTTTAATTTGGTTTTAAATTTTAATTGGGCTTTTACTTTCATATTTTATACGGCTAGTTAGGTGGAAACATATTTTCAAAATAATTACTGTTTTCAAATATACGGGCTTTAAACGTTAGAGATTTCAAAATGCTTTTGCGTTATAAATTAACTTAATATAACAAAAAAAATAGTTAACAAGGCAAACATTTGGTTAAGTGCTCTGTTAAATATTAATAAGAGGTTTTCAGAAATTAAGAAACAAGTTTTGTCAACAAGCCGAAGTTTTGAGAGACACTTCAATGTGACACGCCAGATACGACCATAATGTCTAGGCCGGGTTTGGGGTGTTACATTATATGTGTTAAATTTGAAAATGGCCATATCACATGCATGGGTTAGGTCTTGTGAAAGGTGGAAGTTATGTGGCATTTTATTTGCGATTATGTAGTCGTTATCAGCAATTATGTGGTGGCTTGTCCATAATGTGTTATGTGGTCATTTATCGACATTTATGTGGTGACTTGTACACAAATGCTGTGTTATTGGATGGACGAGTTCTAAGGAAACTCGATACTGGTGTGTAACGGAGATAGGTAAGAAATTTTATAAAATGTGCATCGTTTTAAAATATGCATCAACATGTTCAGGCATATGTATCAGTGTTATAATTTATAAATATTATGATGATTGATATGTTGAGATTGATATTTTGTTATGTTTGTGTTGATCTCACACTGGGTTCTTTAAAGCTCACCCACTTTACTTATGTGTTTCAGATAATCCTTGTGGTTAGGACTTAGATGTGGTTGCCGGTGATGCTCTTAGAAATGGTTTTTAAATAAATATGGACTTTTATTTATGATTTGGATTTTTATGGACTTTATTGTTGTTTGAGACTTTTTATTTTAAATTATGATACTGTGGCATGGGGCTTTACTTTTGGGATTTTATTCTTTTTGCAAGACTTGATTTCATTACATTAAGTTTTAAAAACTTCATAAGGTAGTATTTGATAAGATTTCAGATGAAACTCAATTTTTAAAATAAAATTTGTCAATAATATATTTTTTTGCTACATTTATGAAAAATGAGATTTTAATAAAACTAGACTTAGTTTTCAAAATTTTAAATCCTTACAAATGAGAATTCTGTAGGCATTTGATTTCTAAAGTTAATCTACAAATGATTTAGAAGTATGATTGAAAATCTGAAATAGTTTTAAATAAAAGATTGAATGTCTACGATTGAGATATTAATTATTTCAATTCCTAAAATTTGGACGATTTTTACGAAATTAAATAAACACTTTACTTCATTTGTTTTGAATTGCTAAGCCAATCAGATTTAAGATTTTTTCTCAAAATTTCGAAAGATTATTTTAGTCATTTTCATGGACAAATGGATTTGAAATGTGATTGAAAATAAAGTTGACCATTCGATTTTACTAGTTTTGAACAAACAACGCAAATGGTTTAAAAAGTACGTTTGAAATTAAAAAAGTTTTTTTTGGACCATTTTGGTGGCCAATGTAGCTTTCCAAATTTAGTTATAAATACTGGGCTAGGTTTGGGGTGTTACAGATATAGCCTAAATCATGGCGAATATACATCAATAAAAGAACTCAGAATTGGGAGTCATTCATTTAAGATGCGAAGAGCAAGCAAACAATAAAGTTACCAAATATGGAAACATGAGGTGGTTGAGCCTGACACCAGCCAAGTTCTTCACTTCCCTAAAATGGATAAAAACTAGCTAAATTAAAATAATATAAATTGCGTTTATATTCTGATGATAAATAATATCATAGTCCATTTTCAATAGTCTAAAAAATCACTTGTATATCACTTTAACTCAAATAGTTACGATGGGTGAATTGAAGGAATCCCACATGAAGTCAAAGGCCACCATTTTGCATGCTTGGAAAATGACAATCCTCTAGGTGACTCTTCATCTCAATCTTCATTTTCTTATGTAATTTTTTTTACCTTGTATAATCTTCTATTTAGATTAACCAAACCTTGCTTTTTTTTGAATTTATTGAGAAATGGTTTTATTGTGTTTATTTTTTTTCTTGAATTAAATTTTATTAGGATAAAAATGTTGGATTAATCTCTTTGTTTTTTCTTTTTATTGTTATTTCTTTATCATTTTATTGTGCTTATTTTTGTTTAAATTAATTTATGATCATTATAATTTTTATTGTTGTTGATGTTGTGACAAATATTATAAGATCATTGCACAAATCTTCTTTCGGCATAGTTGATAATATAGACAATTTCTTCTCTTTTATTTTCATTTTGTATTTGTAAGAAATACTAATATTCATTTTATTGGAATAAAAACTCAACGTTCTCCTAAATATCTTGAAAATAAATTGAAGTTGTTTATTGTCTAGAATTTCTTTTTCTTATATAAAAATTGGAAACTAAGATAAAAAATATTTTGTAATGAGAATGCAAACATATAAGTTAGCACAATTGTTGGTAGATAGAACAGTACAATATTAATAAAAAAATAAACAAAAAAATGTTACCAAACAAAATCTAAGGTATCAATAATTCTTATAGATGGTATCAATACCAACTAAAAAACCGGTATCAAATTAGCATATTGTTTCTCGTTTAAAATTAAAACTCAAGAATTTATCGGTACATTTAAAAAAGTATCAATGGTTTTACCCTAAGTATCAATAGTCGCGATATGGTGTTGATACCAAATTGTGTTACTGACTTCTTACATATTCGAAATATCATGGAGGTATTGATATTAAAACCCGGATATTGATACATCTTCTCTAGACATAAAAAACACAACATATTTAAGTGTTTAGCCCATTCTAATTTATCTCTACTCAACATGTATCTATTACCTCATCAAACAATCATCAAAACAACTACAATGACAGTTCAAAACATCACAAATATGTCCAAACAAGCAATCAATATACCAAGATCAATATCCACAAATCCTAAGAGCAATAATGACATTAAAGCATCCAAACATTTGGCAATTGTAACACCCCCAACCCATACCCGTCGCCGGAATAGGTTTACGGAGCATTACTGCACAAACAAAACATTAAAACATACATTTCAAAATTAATATATACATAACATAAATCATTCGTTTACATACATATTGTCCCTAAATCGAGCCCTCGAGTCCCTAGAAATACAGTATAAACTATTTGGACTAAATGGAAACATTTGGAAGTTCAAGAAAAAGTAGAAAAATTGACTATAGGGTCACACGTCGTGTGTCAGCCATGTACATGATATGCCACAGCCGTGTCCTTACTCTTGTAACTCTCTGAGTAGGGTCACATAGTCGTGTCACACGCTCGTGTCCCAGGCTGTGTAACTTTCAAAATAGCCCCACACACCAGTGTGCTAGGCCGTGTGTTAGGCCATGTAACTGCTTGACTTGCATGCAATAAACCTATAGGGACAGATGACCGTGTTGCCAGGCCATGTATCACACACGGATGAGTGACACGCCCACGTCTCAGGTGGTGCGGACATGAATTGCCCAAATCAAGCCATTTCCAACACCAACTCATGCATTCACCTAAAGGCTTTAGTGCACATTATCAAAGCATCAAAACCTTACCAAAACATACATATAATGACCAATTCAGTGGTCCCAAATCAATCAACCAATATGCCAATAAAGGCACCTAAAGTGAAAACATTCAAACTTACCAAACATGAATTTATTTGTTACATTTCCATCATCAAACATAATTCAACTTCTAACAAATCATGGCACAATATGACCGTTAAGGCTTCATCACAAACATACCATTTGAACCATACCATTCATGCATCAAAAGTACCAAAAATGAAATAATTTAGCAAGCATCAAAAGGAATCAAATCCAAAAAATTATACATGCAAAAATCATCACTAACATTAAACTAAATACCAATACAAGTCCACCTATACATGTTGTTAGAGTATGCCCAAAGATCAATCATGAGATGGTTGTAATAACATACTTGATTACCATGTTTATTAATATAAGGCGCTACATTATTATTTCAGTTTCTTTTCTGTGTGTATAAATAAACTGTTTTATAATAATGTCCTAAGAATATGTGATTATTCTTAAAAGTCCTTAGTCAAGTATTATTGATGGATAGGACAACGATAATGCATTAAGACTACATGTAGTTGGTTGATGATAAAGAGTTGTTAGTGATATGGAATGTCAGAATCGATGCATGAATATGTGTGTTAGGAAACATATTGGACTGACAGTTATGATGTTTCTTGGTTATTATGTAATTGTCACAACATTACTCATAGTGATTAATATGTATATGATCCTCAGACTTGAGATCATCATAATCCCGACATCGTGAGTTGTTTATTTTGATACAGTCAAACGTACAGTGTAACTGGTTGTTCTATAAGGCTGATGTTGGATATACCACAATCTATGTAGAGGGATATGGTTGATTGAGATAGGATAAGCCCCTCCTACATAACGGGAGTAATATCTTAGGCCACTTGATTGAGTGAGACTAGAAATGCATGGCCATGCTCAAATAAGTTAATATGAGATGTCATACTTATCTGTATATCGTAGTCTGCTTAAGATATCAGGAACATGGAATGGACTATGCATGTTGTGACTATTCCATGATTTGTGTCCATCCAGAGATAAATGACTTAAGGATTATTGCATAAAAGGTTATATCGAATCATGATTTCTTGTGACTTAGGTAGCAATGATGCATTGCTAGATGCCACGCATTGTTTGTATATTGGATCGTTCTAGTATTACTGCTAACGTTACAGGAACCTACAGGGTCACACCCTATAGTTGAAATGAACGGAATAAAACATAGTTGGTATTGTGTTTGGTTGTCGCTTGAATTAAATTAATTATAGAATTAATTTAATTGGGTAATCAAATATCAAACACATTATGTACAAGGTTGTTGTACGCATTATGAGAAAGTGAATTTGGTTAGTATATAATTCAAATAAATATATGGTTTACCAAAATTATAATATAATTAATGTAATTATAATTTTTGGTTTAAATATTTTTTATTTATTTTAATTTCTAGAAATCCTAAAAAGGTATATAAGAATCCCGTTTTTTTCTTTGCTTGGGTCTAGACCCGTCAAAGAAAATTTTTTCAAAACTGTTTTGGGGATTCCTTCCGTTCATAATCAACTGGGTGGATTACGTAGAGGCCGGGGTCACAATAGATTGTGGCTTGGTTCTTAGCAGATCAGACTACTTGTTGTTGAGACGTTGCTGTCTACTCAGAATAAACCTTCCGGTAATTTTGTACTTTATCACCCTGATTCGTTCCTCACACATGGATTCGTTGTTAGGGTCGCCAAATTTTTATTTTTCCTCTGCGCCGTAGGGGTACCAGCGATCCAACACATGCCATTATAACCTTGGACAAAACATTCAAATCTATTGATATTTATGCTGGATAGTGTGAAAGATCTTCGACGAGCTTCCAACTGATTGAGCTTTCGGTTATCTATAAAACTAGGAAAGAAACTATGTAAGCCATAATGCTTAGTAAGTTCGTAAACATGAAACATAACTTACCATTTCATTTATATATCATTTAGTATAAGCATAATGTGATCCAACCACAGCTTGGCACAAGCCTAAGCATCATCATTAATACACAAGTTAGAGCATTAAATATATTCATTTGAATTAAACATGAGGTAAACCATTCCACATGAGCATACATCATTGGATCCATTAATCTTTTCACGAGCATATACATTATTCCATTTGGAAACTTACCATATCATTTCCTTTTCATTCTCGTTGAACATTTAGAATATTATCGAATACTCGGGAAAGCTTACACGAAGTGTGCTTAAACGTATAACCGTAACCTTTCCTTTTCATAGTTTCTCACACGAGCTGTGAAATGGGGCTTGCTCACACGAGTTGTAGGTCAAAATGTAAGCTACACAATGCTGCTCACATGACCAGTGGAGTATTCGCAACAAATGAAGGACCTCAGTCATCGATAGGACATTCAAGACTAACATCCAAAACATGAAATCCCTAATGACATGTCATTTGTATCTTGCGAATTCCTAAGGTTCAACCGAGACTCATTAACTGTCATAGCATGCTTTGGATATATATTTTTCACTAGTTTTTTAAATAATATTAACAATAATTAAACAACATAAACATAATAATCTGTACATACGAACTTAGCTCGACGACTAGGGCGTAAAAACAAGATTAACTAATCCGATGCTTTAGCTTTTCCCAGATCTAGATCCATACGTGGTCTATCTTGATCTAATAGACAAATTTATTCATTTAACATCTCTACCATTAATTTGCCAGATTCATTTTGAAAATACAATTTTGTCCTAACATTTGAATTTCATCTTTAGTCCTTAAGCTCATAAATTAAAATTTAAACATTTAATCCTTTTCTCATGCAGTCAAATTCTCTAGGGACCTATATCAATCCATACAAACCATCATATAAATTTACAATGAACTTTATCATTTTTACAAAAAGTCCTAAATACAATTTTCATCAAAATTCACTTTACAAAACTGTTTATTTACAATAAGGATCATAATCTACCATTAAACATGAAGATCATATAGAGTATTCATGGCAACCCTAAATCTTTACAGTTTTGAAAATTGATCCCAGGCAGCTAAGTTAAGCTACAACGATCTCAAAACATAAAAAATCATTAAAACAAGTTTAAAAATCGTACCATGCAATGACATCCAAAGCCAAGCTTTCTCCCCCCTTCAATGGTGTATTTGCCCAAGCAAGGGGAAAGAATGAAAAGATGACAAATTATTCATCTATTCTTTCTAAATTCTTTAATTCCATATACATTATATTATTACTATTAAAATGACAACAAAACCTGCATATTCCACTAACTAAAAATGTCTATACTCGAGTCTTCATTAAGTCATAGCCATTTGACCTTAACTAATGAACTCTATTTACACTTTTATAGTTTAGTTCTTTTCACTAATTAATCATGCAAACGTCAAAATATATAACAAAATTTTTAATAGACCTTACTAAACCATAGACATTATAAAAAATAAAACAATAATTTACTCGGAGGATTGTGTCCCAAAAATACTATTCTGATTTCATAAAAATAGCTCTTACAAC